>NC_069502.1:7034629-7117129 GCF_027579735.1 Bombina bombina | reverse complement strand
GATGTCTTGCTCCAAGCGGCAAAGAAGAATTCTTCCTCCGGCGACGTCTTCCTCCAAGCGGCAGCAAAGTCTTCATTCTTCCGGCGGCATCTTCAATCTTCTTTCTTCGCTCCGCCGCCGCGGAGCATCCATCCCGGCCGACGACTGAACGACGAATGAGATACCTTTAAATGACGTCATCCAAGATGGCGTCCACCGAATTCCGATTGGCTGATAGGATTCAATCAGCCAATCGGAATTAAGTTAGAAAAATCTGATTGGCTGATTGAATCAGCCAATCAGATTCAAGTTCAATCCGATTGGCTGATTCAATCAGCCAATCAGATTTTTCTAACTTAATTCCGATTGGCTGATAGAATCCTATCAGCCAATCGGAATTCGGCGGACGCCATCTTGGATGACGTCATTTAAAGGTACCTCATTCGTCGTTCAGTCGTCGGCCGGGATGGATGCTCCGCGGCGGCGGAGCAAAGAAAGAAGATTGAAGATGCCGCCGGAAGAATGAAGACTTTGCTGCCGCTTGGAGGAAGACGTCGCCGGAGGAAGAATTCTTCTTTGCCGCTTGGAGCAAGACATCGCCCGGATCGGATCAGGAGTTCGGCCCGGTGTGGTGAAGACAAGGTAGGGAGATCTTCAGGGGGGTAGTGTTAGGCTTTTTTAAGGGGGGTTTGGGTGGTTTTAGAATAGGGGTATGTGGGTGGTGGGTTGTAATGGGGGGGGGTATTGTATTTGTATGCAAAAGAGCTGAATTCTTTGGGGCATGCCCCACAAAAGGCCCTTTTAAGGGCTGGTAAGGTAAAGAGCTTTGAACTTTTTTTTAATTTAGAATAGGGCAGGGAATTTTTTTTATTTTGGGGGTTTATTATTTTATTAGGGGGCTTAGAATAGGTGTAATTAGCTTAAAAATCTTGTAATCTTTTTTTTATTTTTTGTAATTTAGTGTTTGTTTTTTCTTGTAATTTAGTTTAGTTAATTTAATTGTATTTTTAGATAGATGTTTGTAGTTTATTTAATTTATTGATAGTGTAGGTGTATTTGTAACTTAGGTTAGGATTTATTTTACAGGTAATTGGGTAATTATTTTAACTAGGTAGATATTAAATAGTTAATAACTATTTAATAGCTATTATACCTAGTTAAAATAATTAACAATTTACCTGTAAAATAAATATTAACCCTAACATAGCTACAATGTAATTATTAATTATATTGTAGCTATCTTAGGGTTTATTTTATAGGTAAGTATTTAGATTTAAATAGGAATATTTTAGTTTATAAATGAATTAGATTAATTTAATATAAATTTAGTTAGGGGTGTTAGGGTTAGATAGAGTTAATATAGTTAATATAAATACTATAGTAACTATATTAACTATATTAACCCTAATATAATTAGGGTTAATATAGTTAATATATATAATGTAATACCTATATTAACTATAATATACTTAGGGTTAATATAGATAATATAGCTGGCGGCGGGGTAGGTAGATTAAATTAGGGGTTAATCATTTTAATAGAGATGGCGGCGGTGTAAGGGGCTTACATTAGGGGTTAATAATATTAATATAGCTGGCGGCGGTATAGGGGGATTAGATTAGGGGTTAATAATTTTTATATAGGTGGCGGCGGTGTAAGGGGTCAGATTAGGGGATAGATAAGGTAGATGACAGCGGTGTAAGGGGTTCTAATTAGGGGATAGATAAGGTAGATGGCGGCAGTTTTAGGGGCTCACAGTAGGGGGTTAGTTTATGTAGATGGCGGCGGGGTCCGGGAGCGGCGGTTTAGGGGTTAATAACTTTATTAGGGATTTCGGGGGGGGGGGATCGCGGTTGACAGGTAGATAGACATTGCGCATGCGTTAGGTGTTAGGTTTATTTTAGAAGATCGCGGTTGACAGGGAGATAGACTGCGCATGCGTTAGGTGTTAGGTTTATTTTAGCAGCCAGTTTAGGGAGTTACGGGGCTCCAATAGTCAGCGTAAGGCTTCTTACGGCTGCTTTTTGTGGCGAGGTGAAAATGGAGTAAGTTTTCTCCATTTTCGCCACGTAAGTCCTTATGCTGCATATTGGATACCAAACTGCGCTGGTTTGGTATACCTGCCTATGGCCCAAAAAACTACGGGCGACGGCAGAAATATACGCGCGTAACTTCTAGGTTACGCCGTATATGTGATACCAAATCAGCGTAAATATTGGCGTCGCCGGCTTTTGCGGACGACAATTTTTATCGGATCGACCCCCAGTCTGCTAGTGTAATCTAATTGCAGTTGCCTGTCTGCCAGTGTGTGTGCCAGGCTCACAGCGTATACTGTGCCCACTTGCCCAGTGGCCCCACTCATATCTGGTGTAACAGTAGTGTAAATTTTTTTTTAAAAAAACTTTTTTTGACTGTGAAACATCAGTCTGCTTGTGTAATCTAATTGCAGTTGCCTGCCCTCCAGCGTGTGTGCCAGGCTCACAGCGTATACTGTGCCCACTTGCCCAGTGCCACCACTCATATCTGGTGTAACAGTAGTGTAAATTTAAAAACAAAAAACTTTTTGGACTTTGAAACATCAGTCTGCTTTTTTGTGTCAGGCTCACAGCGTATACTGTGCCCACTTGCCCAGTGCCACCACTTATATTTTGTTTAATAGTAGTGTAAGTGTACATTTAAAAACAAAAAAAACTTTTTGGACTGTGAAACATCAGTCTGCTTTTTTGTGTCAGGCTCACAGCTTATACTTGGCCCACTTGCCCAGTGCCACCACTCATATCTTGTTTAATAGTAGTGTAAGTGTACATTTAAAAAAAAAAAAACTTTTTGGACTGTGAAACATCAGTCTGCTTTTTTGTGTCAGGCTCACAGCGTATAATGTTCCCACTTGCCCAGTGCCACCACTCATATCTTGATTAATAGTAGTGTAAGTGTACATTTAAAAACAAAAAAAACTTTTTGGACTGTGAAACATCAGTTTGCTTTTTTGTGTCAGGCTCACAGCGTATACTGTGCCCACTTGCCCAGTGCCACCACTCATATCTTGTTTAATATAGTAGTGTAAGTGTACATTTAAAAACAAAAAAAACTTTTTGGACTGTGAAACATCAGTCTGCTTTTATGTGTCAGTCTCACAGCTTATACTGGGCCCACTTGCCCAGTGCCACCACTCATATCTTGTTTAATAGTAGTGTAAGTGTACATTTTAAAACAAAAAAAACTTTTTGGACTGTGAAACATCAGTCTGCTTTTTTGTGTCAGGCTCACAGCGTATACTGTGTCCACTTGCCCAGTGCCACCACTCATATCTTGTTTACTAGTAGTGTAAGTGTACATTTAAAAACAAAAAAAACTTTGCTGGACTGTGAAACATCAGTCTGCTTTTTTGTGTCAGGCTCACAGCGTATACTGTGCCCACTTGCCCAGTGCCACCACTCATATCTTGTTTAATGGTAGTGTAAGTGTACATTTAAAAACAAACAAAAACTTTGTTGGACTGTGAAACATCAATCTGCTTTTTTGTGTCAGGCTCACAGCGTATACTGTGTCCACTTGCCCAGTGCCACCACTCATATCTTGTTTACTAGTAGTGTAAGTGTACATTTAAAAAAAAAAAAAAATTGCTGGACTGTGAAACATCAGTCTGCTTTTTTATGTCAGGCTCACAGCTTATACTGGGCCCACTTGCCCAGTGCCACCACTCATATCTTGTTTAATAGTAGTGTAAGTGTACATTTAAAAACAAAAAAAAACTTTTTGGACTGTGAAACATCAGTCTGCTTTTTTGTGTCAGGCTCACAGCGTATACTGTGCCCACTTGCCCAGTGCCACCACTCATATCTTGTTTAATAGTAGTGTAAGTGTACATTTAAAAACAAAAAAAAAATTTTTGGACTGTGAAACATCAGTCTGCTTTTTTGTGTCAGGCTCACAGCTTATACTGGGCCCACTTGCCCAGTGCCACCACTCATATCTTGTTTAATAGTAGTGTAAGTGTACATTTAAAAAAATAAAAACTTTTTGGACTGTGAAACATCAGTCTGCTTTTTTAGTGTCAGGCTCACAGCGTATACTGTGCCCACTTGCCCAGTGCCACCACTCATATCTTGTTTAATAGTAGTGTAAGTGTACATTTAAAAAAATAAAAACTTTTTGGACTGTGAAACATCAGTCTGCTTTTTTGTGTCAGGCTCACAGCGTATACTCTGCCCACTTGCCCAGTGGCACCACTCATATCTTGTTTAATAGTAGTGTAAGTGTACATTTAAAAAAAAAGGACAGGCAGAGGCAGGCCACCCCGCAGGTGCCGTCGTGGTCGTGGTGCTGTGATTCCCTTTGGCCCTAGAATAATGCCCAGTGTTCAGAGGCCACATACCATGAACTCGAAAAGTTCTGAGGACATAGTTGACTTTTTAACACAGGATACCCAATCTTCTATAGCTTCCGCTCCGAACCTTGACGCACCATCCTCCTCCAGCTTATCTTCGGGCAGAACCTCTCAAGTTACCACTCGCCCGCCTGCTGCCACCACCAACACTAGCACCACAGCCGCTTCACTTGAGCTGTCAGAGGAGTTATTTACACATCATCAGTTGGAAGAAATGAGTGATGCGCAACCATTATTGCCAGAGGATGTAGATAACAGGGGTATGTCTCAGTCAGGCAGCATTACACACATGGACGTACGGTGTGATGATGATGATGTTGTACCCGCTGCGGGAGTTTGGTCTGTCACTGTGAAGTGGGCGTTACCCTTACACTACCTGATCGATACAACATCATACCTGATGTTTTAAAGCACGTTATTCCAAACAATTTAGGAATGTTAGGTGATTTATGCCCTTTATGGATTAAAACCAGACTCTGCATCAACTATGTAATTTTCCATGGGAGTTTTGCCATGGATCCCCCTCCGGCATGCCACAGTCCAGGTGTTAGTACCCTTGAAACAACTTTCCCATCACTATTGTGGCCAGAAAGAGTCCCTGTGGGTTTTGAAATTTGCCTGCCCATTGAAGTCAATGGGGGTTCACCCGGTTTGCCGGTTCGCGAACTTCTGCGGGAGTTCGCTTTCGCAGTTCGCGAACCCAAATTTTTAGGTTCGCAACATCACTAGTGATAAATAGTAAAGCATTTTTAGTGTGCTGCAGTGAAATATATGGGGAAAGAGACTTTGCATGGTATCCCAAGTCCTGATGTTAGTGTGTCTGAGTCTTTTTGCTCACAAGCTAACATTTCACTTTCAGCTTGTAATTCGTCCCCTCATGCAGCAGATCTAACTTTGTACTTTCAGCTTGTAATACGCTCGCTAATGCAGCCGAGCTAACTTTGTACTTTCAGCTTGTAATAAGCTTGCTAATGCAGCCGAGCTAACTTTGTACTTTCAGCTTGTAATAAGCTCGCTAATGCAGCCGAGCTAACTTTGTACTTTCAGCTTGTAATAAGCTCGCTAATGCAGCCGAGCTAACTTTGTACTTTCAACTTGTAATAAGCTCGCTAATGCAGCCGAGCTAACTTTGTACTTTCAACTTGAAATTTGATCGCTAATGCAGTCGAGCTAACTTTGTACTTTTTGCTTGTAATACGCTATATACATACACACACATATATAAACACATATACACATATACACACATAAACACACATACATATATATACACGCACATATATATACACACACACATAGATATATGGCTGGCACTTCCCAAACACGTTGACATATAAAATATATATGTGTATTTATATTATATATATATATATATATATATACACACACACCTATATACACATTCAATCACACACATATATACACAAACATATTCCCATATACACAAACACATACACACATACATATACACACATATACAGAGCAGCTGTTAAATGTAACTATGCTGTACATATGGGTGAAATCTGGATTGTACAGTCATTTTCTGCGGTATATAAGAGAGGCATTGTGAGAATGTCATTTACCTTGACAAAGGCCCAGGTGTGGGCTGAAACATTGTTTTTTGTTTGTCTCATGCAATATAACCTTAATTAAACTAGAAAAATGTGGAATCTATCTATCTCTATTCCTATCTATATATCTATCTAGCTATCTATCATCTATCTATCATCTATCTTTCTATCTGTATTTCTGTTATCTATCTATCTATCTATCTATCTATCTATCTATCTATCTATCTATCTATCTATCTATCTATCTACCTTTATTTATGTTATCTATCTATTATCTATCTATCTATCTATCTATCTATCTATCTATTTATCTATCATCTATCTATCTTTCTATCTTTATTTATGTTATCTATCTATTATCTATCTTTATTTATGTTATCTATCTATTATCTATCTATCGTTCTATCTTTATTTCTGTTATCGATCTTTTATCTATCTATCTCTCTGTCTGTTTGTCTGTCTGACTGTCCGTCGGTCTGTCTATCTATTTCTATATTTATCTCTATTATCTATCCATCTATCTATCTATCTATCTATCTATCTATCTATCTATCATCTATCTATCTATCTACCTCTATATATATATATGTATCTATCTATATCTCTGTCTGTCTGTATACTGTATTTATCTAGTTATATATCTGTATATATTCATATAAATATATAGCAAAACAGGAAACAGCACTCTCTGGACTTAAGTATTAAACAGATAGTTTATTCAGTAACGTTTCGGGGAATGCTCCCCTTCATCAGACCAACAACATACAAGTGAACCAAACATTTAAACATACATAAACCCCTCCCCCTAGTGCAAAAACCGCCAAAACATGGTTGCCATGGCAACCAAACAAACAGTTCAAAGTAAATATATTAAAAAAGCAACAATCACATCAAAGAGCCCAAATAATCATGGTTAATTAGTTCAAGGTTAGTTAGCAAATAGACATATAATCACCCTACATAGTACATATATTGCATAAATCCCAGCAACAAGCCAGTAGCAGTGTATCATATATAGAGTCATTTCATAATATCTTTAAATAGGCACAGAAAAGAGTTCAGGTGAAACCCAGCAGTTCATCATATTGAAATGCAATTATTGTCGCAATCCACAGACTGTAATACAAGTATTTCATAACCTAGGTCCATTCATCCCATTTACGTTAAAAAAACACTTTCTGACATCACACTAGCTATTAATGATGGACACCTAAATACCTCAAACAATGTAACTGAAATCAGTGTGCTCCATTTAACACGACCTATACCTTATGTAAGTGACATAGGAGCAGTAATATGATAGTTAATGGCCAAAGTGAAATACCGTATGACCCTGTTAGGCACCGGACCGCACTCGCACTTGCTCCTCACACAGTCAATATCGGAATGGCAAGGGAAGTGCGCATGCGTATCTCCCCGGAGCAGCCCATCCCCCTTTGACCCTAGCTAGGCTCCCAATAGGTTGTAGTGGACAAGCCCCTATCCCGGACTAGATGATGTTATTGTAGTGACATAGTAACAGTGTGGGCACCATGATGCGTCTTAGGGAGGGAAGTGCCAGGACCATGCAAAAAAATAAAGCAGAACACGGGGTAACAGACCCCATACTCGTAACTGACAGTTTTACAGTCATAGTAACAGACAACAGAAGTCCCCCAATTGTAGAAGTGAATCCTACATGCTCAGACTGACATACCTAATGTGATGTGTGAACAGAGAGCCATTCCTCACTTGTCATCCCATATACTACAGTCAAGCCCCACACCACACTCGCGCTAACAGCTTACAGAGTAAATGGAAAAATATCGCTGTATATGCGCATGCGTATCAGCCTGGAGCTACCCGCCCCCATTGAACACGGCTAGGACTCTGATAGGCTGTAGGGGACAAGCCCCTACCTCAGTGTGAGTAACGATATTGTAAAGTGGTGGATAGGTCATATGTGTTGAGCCACATGTAGTGTATAGGGGAGGGGAAGGCAGGGGTCCCGTATCTGTATACCTGCCTGACACCGTGTGACTCAAACTGGTGCAATGATACAGAAAATGCTTGAGGCCGGCGGCCAGAACTTTATAACCGCTATAACAATCAGACACCCCTTAACTATCAGTGAAACAATTTCTAGTTAGGGCAGGCCCCATCCCAATAGGTGAGGTAAATACAAGTAACAAAGCAGTGTTCAATAGTGCACGGCTACTAGAATTAGGTCTCAAAAATGTGACCATAATTAAATGTGCTTCTGATATTTATGACATCTGATAGTCTAAAATACAGACAAGACCTAAGCCTGGGTCCCCCCTATGCACCCCTCATGAGGGTTAAAACACTGGCAGAACAAGGAGAAAATCTATATCTAGACCTCACAAACCCACCGTGGATAGCAAAATGCTTTCAGAGAATCAGAAACTTATACATGCTATACAAAACCCCCTAAAGAGCTACAAACAGATAAATCATAACAAGACATAAACAAACTGATTAGATCATAAAAAGCAATGCCAGTCTATCCCCATATTCAAACCTCTGGGGTGTATAGTGTCCAGTTTGAAGATCCACTCTGCCTCCTTCTGTAGGAGGCGGGTGTCCCTATCACCCCCCCTCGGGAGTGGGGGCACATGATCAATGAGCTTGAATCTCAGGTCCGCCACAGAGTGACCTTTCTCCATGAAATGTCTGGCCACCGGCTGGTCACTCTTACCCTTCTCAATTGCCGTCCGGATGGCACTCCTGTGGTTAGCCATCCTTTTCTTAATGTCATCTGACGTTTTACCTATATAAAATAGGCCACAGCTGCAATTCAGCATGTATACCACAAATTTTGTGGTACACGTAAGATAGTGCTTAATCCTGTAACTTGTATTGTTGTGTGGATGATTGAACTGTTTGCATTGCAGCATGGAGTTGCACGTTACACAACTCGGGCATTTGTAGGAACCCCTTTTGGTAGTTGTTGTGACCTTGCTATAGCTGTCAGTTGGATCCGTTTTCATTAAAATGTCTTTTAGATTTCTTCCCCTTTTGTACCCAATTCTGGGTGGTCCATAGTTGCGATAAGGTAGTGATGGGTCTGTCTGAACAATATCCCATTTTTCTTTTAAAGTAAATCCTAGTGTTCTCGTGCTAGGAGTGTATGCAGTGACGAAATTCATCCTCTTCTGAGGGACTCTCTTTGGCGTCTCCATGTTCACCTGGGACCTTGCGTCCCTTATGATGCTGCCATTGTATCCTCTGCTGTAGAATCGTGATTCCATTTCTTTTAGTTGTAACTCACGGTTTTCTTCTGATGTGTTATTCCGAAAGACTCTCAGCATCTGTGCCTTAGGGATGGCTTTTATGAGTGACCTGGGGTGGTAACTAAAAGCGTGTAACAGTGTATTCCTATCAGTAGACTTCTTGAATAAAGTGGTACCCAATCTATTGGCTATTTTATAAATTCTTAGATCAAGGAAATCCACTTCGTCATAACTGGAAACTTCTTTAAGTTGAACCTGTCCCCCTATTATGTTCAGGGATTTGACCCACTCACCAAAGGACTCAATCGTGCCCCTCCAGACTACAATGATATCATCAATGTAGCGCTTGTAAAAACGTACTTGTTGATTGTCATATACCTTGAATAATTTTTCTTCAACATGTTCCATAAACAGGTTTGCAAAAGCAGGTGCCATGTTCGAGCCCATGGCTGTTCCCATCAGCTGAAGATAAAATCTCCTCTCGAATTTAAAATAATTGAGTTTAAGACATAGGGATAGAAGTTCAACAATAAAGCTGGTACGGGGACCCACATAAGGGCATCTCTCAAGGCAGTTGGTGATTATCTCCATCCCCATTTTATGCGGGATAATAGTATACAGACTTGTGACGTCAAGACTGGCAAGCACATCTCCTGGCTGTATGTCAGTTATTTCAGTGAGATATGCAATAAGTGTAGAAGAGTCTCGTAGATACGACCGCATGTTCACAACCAATGGTTGTAGCATAGAGTCAACATATTTAGCCAAGGGTTGTAGGAGTGACCCCCGTGCTGAAACAATGGGGCGTCCAGGTGGATGTACCAATTGTTTGTGTATCTTAGGAAGTGTATAAAGAATTGGCCTGACTGGATTGTTAGTAGTCAGCCATTCCTTGGTAGTTGAGTCTATCCAATTCATTTGTGCTGCATGTTCAATAACAGAGTCAATCTGTGCCTTATAGGTAATTGTGGGGTCACAGGGTAGGGACTTGTAGGTTGAGACATCCGCCAGTTGCCTATCTATTTCAATTTTATAATCCTGATAGTCCTGCAGGACAACCGCACCACCCTTGTCCGCTGGACGTATGACAATGGTAGAGTCATTTCTAAGGGATTGTACAGCTTCCCAGTCCGTTGCTGTCATATTGTTTCTAGTTGGGCCATGTTCCCTCTGTCTCAATCTCTGTTGGATAATGCGAGTGTATGTTCTAATACTTGGATTCGTCGTGAGAGGTTCAAAAGTGCTTGGTTTCTTGAAAGGATGTCTGCTCTCTTCCAGTTCCTTTCCCTGGAAAAAATCACCCAATTTCAATTGCCTCTGGAAACGCATAGTGTCGATATAAGTAGTGAAGTCATCAGGTTTAGTTGTGGGTACAAAGGAGAGGCCCTTCATAAGTACTCGCCTTTCATTGTCATTCAGGACATGCTGGCTAAGGTTGACTGTCACATCCTCCTCCTCCTGCGGGGTAACGGGGGTCTTCTTCCAAAATCCGCCCCTGCGTGTATGTGGTCTTCGCCCCTTCCCCTGGAGCGGGTGGTAATGCCTAAAAAAGGCTGTGTGCTGTGCTGGTTCTCATTCTCCTGTGGCCGGTCACTCGAGTAGTCCATGTCGGAGCCAGAGCTCGAGTCCACCGTGTTCAATTGTCGGTGTGCATATGTTCTAAACCTTCTTTGTCTCTTTGGCTGGTACTGGGCTCTTTCAACAGGTCCAAGTGTCCACCGGTACACTTTTTTATCCTTGTAATCCTCCATAACATAACCAAGCTTTTTGTTTTTGAAGGCAATTAAGGCATTATTATATTCACGTAGTTGTGTATTAATCTTGTCCATCCAATTCTCTGTTTTGTCCTGCATCAGGATAGGGCCTTTAACCTCCTCCAAATTACTGATATCATCCTTAGCTTTTTGCATCTGACTTCTGACTTCCTCGACCACTAGCAAGATCAAATCCAGGGAACATTTATTCAATATAGCCACCCATTTCCTGCAGAAGTCAGAGTTCTGTCTGCCTATGGTGGGCACATTATTGATTCTAAAGCCCCTGGGTATCAGTCTCTTTCTATGATACTCAGAAAGGTAAATGCCATGAAGTTTAAGATCCACCTCTCTTTTCTTCAATTTGATGAGTTGATTGTACACAGTCACTGCATTTTCCGCTGGGTCCTCAGGTAGTATGGTGTCAAACAGTATCCTTGCTGCATCCAAGTCACTCATGGATAGTGTCTCAGCACCTTCCACATCTGCTGGGATGGTGGCTGCGGCCTGCGTGGGTTCAATGTGCTCCATTGTTGCTTTAGTAGTAACCAATTAATCCCCAGTGAATATCAACACATATGACCTATCCACCACTTTACAATATCGTTACTCACACTGAGGTAGGGGCTTGTCCCCTACAGCCTATCAGAGTCCTAGCCGTGTTCAATGGGGGCGGGTAGCTCCAGGCTGATACGCATGCGCATATACAGCGATATTTTTCCATTTACTCTGTAAGCTGTTAGCGCGAGTGCGGTGTGGGGCTTGACTGTAGTATATGGGATGACAAGTGAGGAATGGCTCTCTGTTCACACATCACATTAGGTATGTCAGTTTGAGCATGTAGGATTCACTTCTACAATTGGGGGACTTCTGTTGTCTGTTACTATGACTGTAAAACTGTCAGTTACGAGTATGGGGTCTGTTACCCCGTGTTCTGCTTTATTTTTTTGCATGGTCCTGGCACTTCCCTCCCTAAGACGCATCATGGTGCCCACACTGTTACTATGTCACTACAATAACATCATCTAGTCCGGGATAGGGGCTTGTCCACTACAACCTATTGGGAGCCTAGCTAGGGTCAAAGGGGGATGGGCTGCTCCGGGGAGATACGCATGCGCACTTCCCTTGCCATTCCGATATTGACTGTGTGAGGAGCAAGTGCGAGTGCGGTCCGGTGCCTAACAGGGTCATACGGTATTTCACTTTGGCCATTAACTATCATATTACTGCTCCTATGTCACTTACATAAGGTATAGGTCGTGTTAAATGGAGCACACTGATTTCAGTTACATTGTTTGAGGTATTTAGGTGTCCATCATTAATAGCTAGTGTGATGTCAGAAAGTGTTTTTTTAACGTAAATGGGATGAATGGACCTAGGTTATGAAATACTTGTATTACAGTCTGTGGATTGCGACAATAATTGCATTTCAATATGATGAACTGCTGGGTTTCACCTGAACTCTTTTCTGTGCCTATTTAAAGATATTATGAAATGACTCTATATATGATACACTGCTACTGGCTTGTTGCTGGGATTTATGCAATATATGTACTATGTAGGGTGATTATATGTCTATTTGCTAACTAACCTTGAACTAATTAACCATGATTATTTGGGCTCTTTGATGTAATTGTTGCTTTTTTAATATTTTTACTTTGAACTGTTTGTTTGGTTGCCATGGCAACCATGTTTTGGCGGTTTTTGCACTAGGGGGAGGGGTTTATGTATGTTTAAATGTTTGGTTCACTTGTATGTTGTTGGTCTGATGAAGGGGAGCATTCCCCGAAACGTTACCGAATAAACTATCTGTTTAATACTTAAGTCCAGAGAGTGCTGTTTCCTGTTTTGCTACATTTCACTCACTCTAGCACCCTGGCCCTTGGAGAACTTTTTGTGAGAGTGCAACTGACTCTTTTTGCATATAAATATATAGGTATACATATGTTTCTTTTAAAAAAATAAATATATATATATATATATATATATATATATATGTTTAAAAATAAAAATATTTTTTTCTTCTAAGTGAAGAGCATAGAAATTTGAAATATTCCTAATGAACCTTCAGCTTTATCACAATTAGTCTAGCTCAGTTTGAGTTGGCAAGTGATAAATAGTGATGTCGCGAATAGTTCGCCAGCGAATAGTACCCGGCGAACATAGCATGTTCGCGTTCGCGCATCGGGCGAACATATGCGATGTTCGATATGCCCCCTATTCGTCATCATTGAGTAAACTTTGACCCTGTATCTCACAGTCTGCAGACACATTCCAGCCAATTAGCAGCAGACACTCCCTCCCAGACCCTCCTACCTCCTGGACAGCATCCATTTTAGATTCATTCTTAGTGAGAGGAGGGACAGTGTAGCTGCTGGTGATTTAATAGGGAAATTGATAGCTAGGCTAGTGTATTCAGTGTCCACTACAGTCCTGAAGGACTCATCTGATCTCTGCTGTAAGGACAGCACCCCAAAAAGCCCTTTTTAGGGCTAGAACATCATTTTTTTTCCTGTATAATCTAATTGCAGTTGCCTGCCTGCCAAGCCACTTGCCCAGTGCCACCACTCATATCTGGTGTAACAGTAGTGTAAATTTTAAAAAAAAAACTTTTTTGACTGTGAAACATCAGTCTGCTAGTGTAATCTAATTGCATTTGCCTGCCTGCCAGCATGTGTGCCAGGCCCACTTGCCCAGTGCCACCACTCATATCTGGTGTAACAGTAGTGTAAATTTAAAAAAAAACACTTTTTTGACTGTGAAACATCAGTCTGCTAGTGTAATCTAATTGCAGTTGCCTGCCTGCCAGCGTGTGTGCCAGGCCCACTTGCCCAGTGCCACCACTCATATCTGATGTAACAGTAGTGTAAATTAAAAAAAAAAAAAAACTTTTTTGACTGTGAAACATCAGTCTGCTAGTGTAATCTAATTGCAGTTGCCTGCCTGCCAGCGTGTGTGCCAGGCCCATTTGCCCATTGCCACCACTCATATCTGCTGTAACAGTAGTGTAAATTTAAAAAAAAAAACTTTTTTGACTATGAAACATCAGTCTGCTTGTGTAATCTAATTGCAGTTGCCTGTCTGCCAGTGTGTGTGCCAGGCTCACAGCGTATACTGTGCCCACTTGCCCAGTGACACCACTCATATCTGGTGTAACAGTAGTGTAAATTTAAAAACAAAAAACTTTTTGGACTTTGAAACATCAGTCTGCTTTTTTGTGTCAGGCTCACAGCGTATAATGTGCCCACTTGCCCAGTGCCACCACTTATATTTTGTTTAATAGTAGTGTAAGTGTACATTTAAAAACAAAAAAAACTTTTTGGACAGTGAAACATCAGTCTGCTTTTTTGTGTCAGGCTCACAGCGTATAATGTGCCCACTTGCCCAGTGCCACCACTTATATTTTGTTTAATAGTAGTGTAAGTGTACATTTAAAAACAAAAAAAACTTTTTGGACTGTGAAACATCAGTCTGCTTTTTTGTGTCAGGCTCACAGCTTATACTTGGCCCACTTGCCCAGTGCCACCACTCATATCTTGTTTAATAGTAGTGTAAGTGTACATTTAAAAAAATAAAAACTTTTTGGACTGTGAAACATGTCTGCTTTTTTGTGTCAGGCTCACAGCGTATACTGTGCCCACTTGCCCAGTGCCACCACTCATATCTTGTTTAATAGTAGTGTAAGTGTACATTTTAAAACAAAAAAAACTTTTTGGACTGTGAAACATCAGTCTGCTTTTATGTGTCAGTCTCACAGCTTATACTGGGCCCACTTGCCCAGTGCCACCACTCATATCTTGTTTAATAGTAGTGTAAGTGTACATTTTAAAACAAAAAAAACTTTTTGGACTGTGAAACATCAGTCTGATTTTTTGTGTCAGGCTCACAGCTTATACTTGGCCCACTTGCCCAGTGCCACCACTCATATCTTGTTTAATAGTAGTGTAAGTGTACATCTAAAAACAAAAAAAACTTTGCTGGACTGTGAAACATCAGTCTGCTTTTTTGTGTCAGGCTCATAGCGTATACTGTGCCCACTTGCCCAGTGCCACCACTCATATCTTGTTTAATAGTAGTGTAAGTGTACATTTAAAAACAAACAAAAACTTTGTTGGACTGTGAAACATCAGTCTGCTTTTTTGTGTCAGGCTCACAGCGTATACTGTGTCCACTTGCCCAGTGCCACCACTCATATCTTGTTTACTAGTAGTGTAAGTGTACATTTAAAAACAAAAAAAAACTTTGCTGGACTGTGAAACATCAGTCTGCTTTTTTGTGTCAGGCTCACAGCTTATACTGGGCCCACTTGCCCAGTGCCACCACTCATATCTTGTTTAATAGTAGTGTAAGTGTACATTTAAAAACAAAAAAAAAACTTTTTGGACTGTGAAACATCAGTCTGCTTTTTTGTGTCAGGCTCACAGCGTATACTGTGCCCACTTGCCCAGTGCCACCACTCATATCTTTTTTAATAGTAGTGTAAGTGTACATTTAAAAACAAACAAAAAATTTTGGACTGGGAAACATCAGTCTGCTTTTTTGTGTCAGGCTCACAGCTTATACTGGGCCCACTTGCCCAGTGCCACCACTCATATCTTGTTTAATAGTAGTGTAAGTGTACATTTAAAAACAAAAAAACTTTTTGGACTGTGAAACATCAGTCTGCTTTTTTTGTGTCAGGCTCACAGCGTATACTGTGCCCACTTGCCCAGTGCCACCACTCATATCTTGTTTAATAGTAGTGTAAGTGTACATTTAAAAAAATAAAAACTTTTTGGACTGTGAAACATCAGTCTGCTTTTTTAGTGTCAGGCTCACAGCGTATACTGTGCCCACTTGCCCAGTGCCACCACTCATATCTTGTTTAATAGTAGTGTAAGTGTACATTTAAAAAAATAAAAACTTTTTGGACTGTGAAACATCAGTCTGCTTTTTTGTGTCAGGCTCACAGCGTATACTCTGCCCACTTGCCCAGTGGCACCACTCATATCTTGTTTAATAGTAGTGTAAGTGTACATTTAAAAAAAATGACAGGGAGAGGCAGGCCACCCAGCAGGTGCCGTCGTGGTCGTGGTGCTGTGATTCCCTTTGGCCCTAGAATAATGCCCAGTGCTCAGAGGCCACATACCATGAACTCGAAAAGTTCTGAGGACATAGTTGACTTTTTAACACAGGACACCCAATCTTCTATAGCTTCCGCTCCGAACCTTGACGCACCATCCTCCTCCAGCTTATCTTCGGGCAGCACCTCTCAAGTTACCACTCGCCCGCCTGCTGCCACCACCAACACTAGCACCACAGCCGCTTCACTTGATCTGTCAGAGGAGTTATTTACACATCATCAGTTGGAAGAAATGAGTGATGCGCAACCATTATTGCCAGAGGATGTAGATAACAGGGATATGTCTCAGTCAGGCAGCATTACACACATGGACGTACGGTGTGATGATGATGATGTTGTACCCGCTGCGGGAGTTTGGTCTGTCACTGTGAAGTGGGCGTTACCCTTACACTACCTGATTGATACAACATCATACCTGATGTTTTAAAGCACGTTATTCCAAACAATTTAGGAATGTTAGGTGATTTATGCCCTTTATGGATTAAAACCAGACTCTGCATTAACTATGTAATTTTCCATGGGAGTTTTGCCATGGATCCCCCTCCGGCATGCCACAGTCCAGGTGTTAGTACCCTTGAAACAACTTTCCCATCACTATTGTGGCCAGAAAGAGTCCCAGTGGGTTTTGAAATTTGCCTGCCCATTGAAGTCAATGGGGGTTCACCCGGTTTGCCGGTTCGGGAACTTCTGCGGGAGTTCGTGTTCGCAGTTCGCGAACCCAAATTTTTAGGTTCGCGACATCACTAGTGATAAATAGTAAAGCATTTTTAGTGTGCTGCAGTGAAATATATGGGTATCCCAAGTCCTGATGTTAGTGTGTCTGAGTCTTTTTGCTCACAAGCTAACATTTCACTTTCAGCTTGTAATACGTCCGCTCATGCAGCAGATCTAACTTTGTACTTTCAGCTTGTAATACGCTCGCTAATGCAGCTGAGCTAACTTTGTACTTTCAGCTTGTAATAAGCTCGCTAATGCAGCCGAGCTAACTTTGTACTTTCAGCTTGTAATAAGCTCGCTAATGCAGCCGAGCTAACTTTGTACTTTCAACTTGTAATAAGCTCGTTAATGCAGTCGAGCTAACTTTGTACTTTCAGCTTGTAATAAGCTCGCTAATGCAGCCGAGCTAACTTTGTACTTTCAACTTGAAATTTGATCGCTAATGCAGTCGAGCTAACTTTGTACTTTTTGCTTGTAATACGCTCGCTAATGCAGCCAAGCTAACTTTGCACTTTCAGCTTGAAATATGCTGGCTAATGTAGCCGAGCTAACTTTGTACTTTCAGCTTGTAATACGCTCGCTAATGCAGCCGAGCTAACTTTGTACTTTCAGCTTGTAATATGCTCAGTAATGCAGCCAAGCTAACTTTGTACTTTCAGCTTGTAATTTGCTGGCTAATGCAGCCGAGCTAATTTTGCACTTTCAGCTTGTAATACGTTCGCTAATGCAGCAGAGCTAACTTTGTACTTTCAGCTTGTAATTTGCTGGCTAATGCAGCCGAGCTAACTTTGCACTTTCAGCTTGTAATATGCTCGCTAATGCAGCTGAGCTAACTTTGTACTTTCAACTTGTAATTTTCTTGCTAATGCAGCTGAGCTAACTTTGTACTTTCAGCTTGTAATTTGCTTGCTAATGCAGTTAAGCTAACTTTGCACTATCAGCTTGTAATAAGCTCGCTAATTCAGCCGAGCTAACTTTGTACTTTCAGCTTGTAATAAGCTCGCTAATGCAGCTGAGCTAACTTTGTACTTTCAGCTTGTAATATGCTCGCTAATGCAGCCGAGCTAACTTTGTACTTTCAGCTTGTAATACGCTTGCTAATGCAGCAAAGCTAACTTTGCACTTTCAGCTTGTAATACGCTCGCTAATGCAGCAAAGCTAACTTTGCACTTTCAGCTTGTAATATGCTCGCTAATGCAGCCGAGCTTACTTTGTACTTTCAACTTGTAATTTTCTCGCTAATGCAGCCGAGCTAATTTTGTACTTTCAGCTTGTAATTTGCTTGCTAATGCAGTTAAGCTAACTTTGCACAATCAGCTTGTAATAAGCTCGCTAATGCAGCCAAGCTAACTTTGTACTTTCAGCTTGTAATAAGCTCGCTAATGCAGCCGAGCTAACTTTGTACTTTCAGCTTGTAATACGCTCGCTAATGCAGCCGAGATAACTTTGTACTTTCAGCTTGTAATACGCTCGCTAATGCAGCAAAGCTAACTTGCACTTTCAGCTTGTAATACACTCGCTAATGCAGCCGAGCTAACTTTGTACTTTCAGCTTGTAATATGCTCGCTAATGCAGCCGAGATAACTTTGTACTTTTAGCTTGTAATACGCTCGCTAATGCAGCAAAGCTAACTTGCACTTTCAGCTTGTAATACACTCGCTAATGCAGCCGAGCTTACTTTGTACTTTCAACTTGTAATTTGCTTGCTAATGCAGTTAAGCTAACTTTGCACTTTCAGCTTGTAATACACTCGCTAATGCAGCCGAGCTTACTTTGTACTTTCAACGTGTAATTTGCTTGATAATGCAGTTAAGCTAACTTTGCACTATCAGCTTGTAATACGCTCGCTAATGCAGCCGAGCTTACTTTGTACTTTCAGCTTGTAATACGCTCAGTAATGCAGCCAAGCTAATTTTGTACTTTGAGAGCTGGCAAGCAAAAAAAAAACAAAAAAACAACAACATTATAGATCACCACTTGTAATCCAGCCCTAAGTAAAATGTATAAAATGTTCTGAATTAATTAAGATCAATATTACTATTTATTGTTATGTCCATGATCAAGTAACTAAGGACTAACATTAACTATTGGACATCCTAATTCACTGGTACCAAATAAATGTAGAGGGTTTTTTTTAAATTGTATTTCTCTTTTCCTACTACTGTGATTTTGATCAGCACAAAATGCATTTTACAATTCTTGCTAAAACCATAAGCGTTTTCTTTTAATAATATTCTAGGACACTTTTATCTCAGCTAGTAAAAGAATAGGATGATGCCGTTATATACAAATCTAATAGAACAGTGAGATTTATTGAAAAATAGGAACCATGTATTATTTTTTCAGATAAATATATTCAAAGAAAATTCTTACAACTTTTTTTAAAAACCTGACTAACTACAGTATTTTATAGAATGGCTCAAGTCTAATTCGACACCCTTGTGTTTTTAAAACCATTTTTTCTCTTTAATTTGAGCTCAATTTAAACAAAGCACATTTGTTTAGTTTTTGTTGTGTCAATTTCTTACCCTCAAATTAATAGAAAATTAGCCTAATCTCTCTCTATTTTGCTTTTTTTTTTGGAACATATTATACTTATGTAAAAAGCAGGAAAGGGAAAAGAAGGGATTTTGTTTTTCTCTTTTCCCTTCTCTTTATCAGGTTAAGATTCATGATGTATATTTGTGACTCATTTATTATACCCTTTGTTTGTTTCATTTTGTTTTGGTTTCTTACTCATATCTTTTGTAAAAATAATCGCCTAGATTAAGAGTTTTGCGGTAAGGTGAAAAAGCAGCGTTAACAGGTCCTAACGCTGCTTTTTTTACGCCCGCTGTTATTACAAGTCTTGCAGGTATAGGTGTACCGCACACTTTTTTGGCCTTACCGCAAACCGACTTACGTAAAGTTCGTAAACCCTTTTTCTATGGGACTTCCATAGCGCTGGTATTATGAGTTTGTCCTGGGAGGCCAAAAAGTGAGCGGTACAGCCTCTACCGACAAGATTCCTAACGCATTTTAAAGTCAGTAGTTATGAGTTTTAGACTACAACGCTGTAGCATAAAACTCATAACTAAAGTGCTAAAAAGTACACTAACACCCATAAACTACCTATTAACCCCTAAACCGAGGCCCTCCCACATCGCAAACACTATAATAAATTTTTTAACTACTAATCTGCCGCTTCGGACATCTCCACCACTAGAATAAACATATTAACCCCTAAACTGCCGCACTCCTGCCTCGCAAACACTAGTTAAATATTATTAACCCTTAATCTGCCGCCCCTAACATCGTCACCACCTACATTATACTTATTAACCCCTAATCTTCTGCTCCGGACATCGCCGCAACCTACATTATATTTATTAACCCCTAATCTACTGCCCCCAGCATCGCCGCCACCTACCTACATTTATTAACCCCTAATCTGCCATCCCCAACGTCGCTGACACTATTCTAAATTTATTAACCCTTTAAACCTAAGTCTAAACCTAACATGCCCTAACTTAAATATAATTTAAATAAATCTAAATAAAATTACTATCATTAACTCAGTTATTCCTATTTAAAACTAAATACTTACCTATAAAATAAACCCTAAGCTAGCTACAATATAACTAATAGTTACATTGTATCTAGCTTAGGGTTTATTTTTATTTTACAGGCAAGTTTGTATTTATTTTAACTAGGTAGAAAAGTTATTAAATAGTTATTAACTTTTTAATAAATAACTAGCTAAAATAAATACAAATTAACCTGTAAAATAAAACCTAACCTATGTTACAATAACACCTAACACTACACTACAATTAAATAAATTCCCTACATTAAATACAATTAAATAAATTAAATTAAATTAGCTAAATCACACAAAAAAACACTAAATTACAGAAAATAAAAAACAAATTACAAGATCTTTAAACTAATTACACCTAATCTAATAGCCCTATCAAAATAAAAAAAGCCCCCCGAAAATAAAAATAACCCTAGCCTAAACTAAACTATCAATAGCCCTTAAAAAAAGCCTTTTGCTGGGCATTGTCCCAAAGAAATCAGCTCTTTTACCTGTAAAAAAAATGCAAACAACCCCCCCAACAGTAAAACCCACCACCAACACAACCAACCCCCCAAATAAAAGCCTAACTAAAAAAAACTAAGCTCCCCATTGCCCTGAAAAGGGCATTTAGATGGGCATTGCCCTTAAAAGGGCATTTAGCTCTATTGCTGCCCAAAGCCCTAACCAAAAAAATAAACTCACCCAATACACCCTTAAAAAATCATAACACTAACCCCTGAAGATTCACTTACTGGGAGGAGTCTTCATCCAAGCAGCAAGATGTCCTCAATGAAGCCGGCAGAAGTGGTCCTCCAGACGGGCAGAAGTGGTCCTCCAGACGGGTAGAAGTCTTCACCCAGATGGCATCTTCTATCTTCATCCTTCCAACACGGAGCGGGTCCATCTTCAAGACATCCGGCGCAGAGCATCCTCTTCAATTTACATCTTCTTCAGAATTAATATCTCTTTAAGTGATGTCATCCAAGATGGCGTCCCTTAGATTCCGATTGGCTGATAGAATTCTATCAGCCAATCGGAATTAAGGTAGAAAAAAATCTGATTGGCTGATGCAATCAGCCAATAGGATTGAACTTCAATCCTATTGGCTGATCCAATCAGCCAATATGATTGAGCTTGCATTCTATTGGCTGATTGGAACAGCCAATAGAATGCCAGCTCAATCCTATTGGCTGATTGCATCAGCCAATAGGATTTTTTCTACCTTAATTCCGATTGGCTGATAGAATTCTATCAGCCAATCGGAATCTAAGGGACGCCATCTTGGATGACATCACTTAAAGAGATATTCATTCCGAAGAAGATGTTGATTGAAGAGGATGCTCCGCGCCAAATGTCTTGAAGATGGAGCCGCTCCACGTCGTAAGGATGAAGATAGAAGATGCCGTCTGGATGAAGACTTCTGCCCTTCTGGAGGACCACTTCTGCCCATCTGGAGGACCACTTCTGCCGGCTTCGTTGAGGACATCTTGCCGCTTGGATGAAGACTTCTCCCGGTAAGTGAATCTTCAGAGGTTAGTGTTAGGATTTGTTAAGGGTGTATTGGGTGGGTTTTAATTTTAGGTTAGGGCTTTGGGCTGATTTCTTTGGGGCAATGCCCCACAAAAGGCCATTTTAAGCGCTATTGGTAGTTTAGTTTAAGCTAGGTTTTTTTTTATTTTGGGGGGGGGGGTTATTTTGTTAGGGCTATTAGATTAGGTGTAATTAGTTTAAAGATCTTGTAATTTGTTTTTTTTATTTTCTGTAATTGAGTGTTTTTTTGTGATTTAGCTAATTTAATTTAATTTATTTAATTGTATTTACTGTAGAGAATTTATTTAATTGTAGTGTAGTGTCAGGTGTAAGTGTAACTTAGGTTAGGTTTTATTTTACAGGTACATTTGTATTTATTTTAGCTAGGTAGTTATTAAATACTTAATAACTATTTAGTAACTATTCTACCTAGTTAAAATAAATACAAACTTGCCTGTAAAATAAAAATAAACCCTAAGCTAGCTACAATGTAACTATTAGTTATATTGTAGCTAGCTTAGGGTTTATTTTATAGGTAAGTATTTAGTTTTAAATATGAATAATTTAGTTAATGATAGTAATTTTATTTAGATTTATTTAAATTATATTTAAGTTAGTGGGTGTTAGGGTTAGGGTTAGACTTAGGTTTAGAGGTTAATACATTAAGAATAGTGGCAGTGACTTTGGGGGCAGCAGATTAGGGGTTAATAAATGTAGGTAGGTTGCAGTGACATTGTTGGAGGGAGTTTAGGGGTTAATAAATATAATGTAGGTGTCGGCAATGTTGGGGATAGCAGATTAGGGGTTAATAAGTATAATGTAGGTGGCGGCAATGTCCGGAGCGGCCGATTAGGGGTTAATAAATATAATGTAGGTTTCAGCAATGTAGGGGGCGGCAGATTAGAGGTTAATAAGTGTAAGATTAGAGGTGTTTAGACTCATGGTTTATGTTAGGGTGTTAGGTGTAAACATAAAATGTGTTTCCCTATAGGAATCAATGGGGCTGCGTTACTGAGTTTTATGCTGCTTTTTGGCAGGTGTTAGAATTTTTCTCAGCCGACTCTCCCCATTAATGTCTATGGGGAAATCATGCACAAGCACCCATAACCAGCTCACCACTGGCTTAAGCAGCGCTGTATTGGAGTGAAGTATGGAGCTCAATTTTGCTCTACGCTCACTTCTTGCCTTTTAATGCTGGGTTTGTAAAAACCTGTAATACCAGCGCTGCAGGTAAGTGAGCGTTGAGTGGTGTTAGCATCGCACAGCTCATAATGCAAGACTCGTAATCTAGCCGAATAATAATAAATAATAATAATAAATATAAAAAAATCATGAGAATCTGTCTAGCTCCAGTGGTAGAAAAAATCTGAACCCATTACACAAAAGGGGTTAAATGGACCCAAAAGTAGTGCTCTAAATAATATTTTCGCAAACACCACTAAAGTAAACTTTTAATACAGATGGGCTTACATTCATATTACAAGTTGAAAGCAAATTTGCATGCATATTGGATATCGTGAGAGCATTAGATTATTCTCCTCATAGAATTCAATTAGCACACAACCAACCCCATTAGACCAACTCCACTAAACCCTAAGTTATTATAAATATTTCACATTCCAATGTTCTTCACGTAGGAGACATTTTTTTAAAAATATTTTATATTATTTTAATATATATTTCTATTTATAATCTGATTATTTTATTTGTAATTTATATATCTATACCTAAATATCTATTTAAATATATATATATTTATATATATATATATATATATATATATTTATTTATTTATTTAAAAAAATGAAGTGCAAGCAAGGGGTCAGTGAGTGTTTGCTGCATGCTGAACTGTAATTGTTTTTTTAACTTTTATACAATAAATGGATGGGATTTTAATTCTAACCTTGGTCTCCGTATGACATTAGACAAAGTATTGACTTTCCTTTGTCTTATTGCTTCTCATACATCCATTACTGCAAACAGAGAGTGTAACAGTTTATTTCAATGTATTTATGTTGTGTTTGGTGCAAAAAATTTTAACCCTTGGGGGCGTTGGAATCAGGATTTAAGAAGCAGTGGCCCTTAACCCGTCCGCCACCTCTGAGGTGGTGGACTATCATCCCGATCAGATACAATCGGGATGATTGACACCCCTGCTAGCAGCCGATTGGCCATGAATATGCAGGGGCGACATTGCACAAGTATTTCACCAGAAATGCTTGTGCAATGATAAATGTCGACAGTGTATGCTGTTGGTATTTATCAATGTCGGGTGGACATGATTCTCTACAGCAAATGATGTCCACCTGCCATTTGTTAAATCTACCCCTTAGCCTTTACTTGATATCTTCAGCCCTGCTAACCCAACAAGTTTGAATTTAAATTGCCCTAAAGCAAACACATTTACTTGTAATATGCAAGCAAGATAGCACAGTCCCAATATTGCTTATCATGAACTGCCCTAACTAATCTATCCCAAATTATCTAAAAACTAGAAACTTGCAAGTGTTTTTTGTAAATGTTCTTTTGTAAATTATTTATGCTCATTACAATGAGGATCTATGGTTTGATATTTGTGTGTTTAGCTATAAAGTTTCCTTTGGTGTTTAGATCTGGTCTCCACATGATGATGTAACACTTGGGGAAGAAGATACAGCCCAGTATCCCACTGCTGGATGCCAGGATGGCGAAGATCTCCAAAGCCACCATGTTTTTGCTATTGGAACTCAGGTAGGCTGGGATAAAGCTGATCCAGACACTGCAGAACCCTAGCATGCTGAAGGTAATCATCTGGGCTTCATTGTAACGGTCAGGCACCTTCCTTACTGCAAAAGCGACAAGGAAACTCAGAGCAGCAAGACCTCCCAAGTAACTAACAACAATATAGAATGCAATAGGGGATCCTTCATTACATTTTAATATCATCTTCCCTGTGACGGACTGGGTGTCATAGTCTGGGTAAGGAGGAGAAGTGATTAACCAAACAGTACATATAACAGCCTGACCCAATGAGCAGACAAGGACAAAACGGTAGGACATGCTGGTCCTTAAAAATGTTCTTAATTTGCTGTTAGGCTTTGTGGCTTTGAATGCAATGACAACTGTGATGGTTTTAGCGAGGACAGAAGAGACAGCAACAGTAAAAAAAAATCCAAATACTGTTTGTCGCAGTTTACAAGTCCCCTTCCCAGGATACCCAATGAAAAACAAGGAGCAGAGGAAGGAGAACATGAGGGAAAACAGGAGCAAGAAACTGAGGTCCCTGTTATTGGCTCGGACTACAGGACTGTCCCAATGTAAAGTAAAAAGTCCCAACACTAATGCTGTGATTACAGCCAGGACCACAGCCACAGCAGCAAGAGCAGCACCCAATAGGTCTTCATATGAAAGGAACTCTACAGTTCTTGGAATGCAGTTGTCTCTTCCTTGATTGGACCACTGATCTTCAGGGCAGGAAATGCAGTTTTCCATATCTGTAAACAGAAAATATAATCATTTTTGTGCTGGAATTTTTATGTTGGGGTAAAGGGCCAGGTTCTGACCTCATAGTTGCAATGAGGGGTATGTTTCCAAAATAAATGATGAGTTTGGCTTTTTTATGAAGTGTTTAAGACAGTTTAATAGTATATGATGTGTCTTGAAGGAACATAAAAATTTGAAAAGAAAATGCTATAATATGTCAAAGCATTTCCTTATAGCGCTATTAATATTTATTATAGCACTATTGTATTAATATTTATTATTGTACTATTGTATTTATATTTATTATAGCACTATTGTATAAATATGTATTATAATATTATTGTATTTATATTTATTATAGCACTATTGCATTCATATTTATTATTGCACTATTTTATTTATATTTATTATTATACTATTGCATTAAAATTTATTATTGTACTATTGTATTTATATTAATTATTGTACTATTGTATTAATTTTTATTATTTTATTATTGTATTTATATTTATTATAGCACTATTGCATTTATGTTTATTATTTCACTATTATTTCTAAATGTATTATTGCACTAGTTTATTTTTTATTTATTATTGTATTATTGTACTGTTATACTATATTAATTATTGTACTATTGTAATAATATTTCTTATTGCACTATTGTAATTATATTTATTCTTGCACAATTGTATTCATATTTATTATTGCACTATTGTATTTATATTTATTATAGCACTATTGAATTAATATTTATTATAGCACTATCATATTCATATTTGTTATTGCACTATTGTAATAATATTTATTATACCACTTTTGTATTTATATTTATTATTGCGCTATTGTAAATTATATTTATTATTTCACTATTGTATTTATATTTTTATCACACTATTGTATTCATATTTATTACTGCACTATTGTATTTTTATGTATTATTGCACTTTTGTATTCATGTTTATTATTGCACAACTGTATTTATATTTATTATCACACTATTGTATTTATATTTATTATTGCACAACTGTATTTATGTTTATTATTGCACAATTGTATTTATATTTATTATCACACTATTGTATTTTTATGTATTATTGCACTTTTGTATTCATGTTTATTATTGCACAACTGTATTTATATTTATTATCACACTATTGTATTTATGTTTATTATTGCACAACTGTATTTATATTTATTATCACACTATTGTATTTATATGTATTATTGCACTTTTGTATTCATGTTTATTATTGCACAACTGTATTTATATTTATTATAGCACAACTGTATTTATATTTATTATTGCACTATTGTATGTGTACAGGGAAAAAAAATATTTTGTCCTAAAGATTTGTGTCAAATTTTTCCCAATGTTCGTTTCTGCCTAATTTTGTTCATATGGACATTTGTTTGAGCTGCATATTGGCTTCTGATTTGTTACAATTATTTCCAATAAGAACAGCAAAATGTATAAAATATAGAACTTATTTTTCGGTGCTAACAGAATATACAACTCAATAAATGAATCTGAGTCAATGACTACCTCAAAGAGGTGAAGAAGTCACTCAACTGCCCATTCCTATACCACTATTCAAAGTGACTGAAAATGTTTCAGCTTCCCTTAGTCTCCTACCTTATTATGCTAGGTTAAAGCTTGATTAGACAAGCCTGTATCACTAAAATCCAACATGTAGGACCAGATTACAAGTTGAGTGGTAATAATGCTCCTGATTGAGTTCTAACTCAGTTAGAAGTAAGCTTTTTGTGTATCCCGTGTAGCGCTCCTATTAAAAGTTGCAGATAAAAAAAATTATACTAATAACTCTTGTACATAGAGGTCACACATTAACATCCCGTACAAAAATGTGAGCTATTAGTAACAGCTAATACAAATGTATCAATAAATAAAATGATACAGTAATGGCCAAAAATATTGGCACCCCTGCGTTTCTGTCAGATAACGCACCACTCCGCCTTGAAAATTGTTGCAATTACAAATGTTTAGGCATTCTCATGTTTATTTCTTTTGTTTGTATTGGTATGACATAAAAAAGTGGAGAAAAAAAAAGACAAATCTGACACATTCCACGCAAAACTCCAAAAATGGACTGGACACATTTATTGGCACCTTCTCAATTGTGAGAAATAATTTCATTCCAAGTTTGTGATGCTCCTGTAATTTGTAATTAAATTCAACTGTATCAATTAATAGGTGCAGACAATATAGAAATCACACTGGCAACCAGTTTAAATGGTGAAAAATCGACTCAACCTTTCTGTTGTGTGTCTCTGTGTGCCACACTCAGCATGGAGAAGAGAAAGAGCAGCAAAGAATTGTCTGAGGATTTAAGAACAAAAATTGTGGAGAAGCATGGACAATCTAAAGGTTACAAGTCCATCTCCAGAGATCTTAATGTTCCTGTCTCCATTGTGTGCAACATTGTCAAGAAGTTTACATCCCATGGGAATGTAGCTAATCTCCTTGGACGTGGACAAAAGAGAAACATTGATCAAAGACTGCAACAAAGGATTGTTAGAATAGAAGATAAAGAACCTTGATCAACTTCCAGACAAATTCAAGCTCACCTTCAGGCACAGGGTACAAATGTGTCAGCTCGCACTATACGTTGTCATCTGAAAGAAAAGGATGCTATGGTAGGAGAACCAGGAGGACCCCACTGCTTACACAGAAACATAAAAAAAATGACAGATTGGAGTTTGCCAAAACTTACCTGAGGAAGCCATAATCCTTTTGGGAGAAAGTGCTGTGGACAGGGAAAATAAAATTACAACTTTCTGGTAAAGCCCATCATTCTACTGTTTTCAGAAAAATAAATGAGGCTTTTAAAGAAAAGAATATAGTCAAACATGGTGTAGTTTCACTAATGTTTTAAGGTTGCTTTGCTGCTTCAGGCACTGGATATCTTTACTGTGTGCATGGCATTATTAAATCTGAAGACTACCAAAGAATTCTGTGGTGCAATGTAGGGCCCAGTGTCAGAAAGGTGGGTCTCCATCAGAGGTCATGGGACTTACAGCAGGACAATGACCCAAAGCACATGTCAAAAAGCACCCAGAAATGGTTTAAGACAAAGCACCGGAGAGTATTGAACTGGCCAGCAATGAGTCCAGATCTCAATCCCATAAAGCACCTGTGGAGAGATCTCAAAACAGCAGTTGGGAAAAGGAACCCTTCCAATCTGAGAGACCTGGAGCATTCGGCGGAAGAAGAGTGGTGCAAAACTCCAGTAGAGAGGTGTAAGAAACTCATTGATGGTTACAGGAAGCAAATGATTTCAGTTATTTTTTCCAAGGGGTCTGCTACCAAAAATTAAAATGAGGGTGCTAATAATTTTGTCCAGTCCATTTTTGCAGTTTTGTGTGGAATGTGTGTCAGATTTTGTTTTTTTCTCGACTTTTTTGTGTCATACCAATACAGACAAAATAAATAAATATGAGAATGCATAAACATTTGTAATTTCAACAATTTTCTGGGTGAAGTGGTGCATTATCTGACAGAAATGCAGGGGTGCCAATATTTTTGGCCATGACTGTATATTAAAGGTTTTGCAGTACTTGTTAGATGGAAGTTATACCAAAATAATATCCAGGTGAAGTATTTTCAAAAGTAGATCAATATACACCAATTCAAAGGGAGCTCCCTGATAGCACCAAAAGCGGCTTCCGTTTAAACATCCAGAGATCAGGGTGATGTGAGAAAGATAAAGGATGCAGCTTAATGTTGTAGAGGGAGAACTTCCTCAATGACCCTCAGGGAAAACTGTGAAAACAGATAAAATCAACAGCTTGTGTATTTGAGTATTTATTACAGATATAATCACAATATGTCAGGCACTTACTGACAAAGTGAATATAAAAACACATCACATAGAAAACATCATCCGTTCCTCAGGCACTTCCAGCAGCAAGCTGAAACCTCTTTCTTGACCGGTGCAACTATAGTACAAAATTACAAATAGAAGCAGGTTCATGGGGGCCAGTGAATGGTAGGGAGATCGTGTCTATGGATGCCAAGGAGGGCAATAAATACCTCAACGTGTTTCGTGCAGTCTTCTGCTGGGCTTTCTCAAGAGGATAAAAGAAAACAAAGTCCGGCTTGCAGAAAAACAGCTATTTAACTATTTACATCAGTGTCACCTTGAGGGAGGAGTCCAATGTCAAAATAAAATTGTTTATGTCTATGTTAGAAGTATTTATGTTATAACAGATCAGAACGTACATCCAAAAAAAATCATTTAAAATCACATAAATAAAAATGAATGAACATTTACAAATAAAAGCTAATAATGACTAATCAATATAAAACATATATAAATTAGGTAGTACTTAATAAAAAACAAGAGTACTTGTCAACTACTTGTTACTAATGAAAATGTTCTTGTCACTTATCCCTCGGTTTAGTAGTCTTGATTAGTGATGTCGCGAATAGTTCGCTGGCGAATAGTTCCCGGCGAATAGAGCTTGTTTGCGTTCGCCGCTGCGGGCGAACATATGCGATGTTTGATCCGCCCCCTATTCGTCATCATTGAGTAAATTTTGACCCTGTATCTCACAGTCTGCAGACACATTTCAGCCAATCAGCAGCAGACACTCCCTCCCAGACCCTCCCAGCTCCTGGACAGCAGCCATTTTAGATTCATTCTGATCCTGCATTCTTAGTGAGAGGAGGGATAGTGTAGCTGCTGCTGATTTTATATGGAAATTGATAGCTAGGCTAGTGTATTCAGTGTCCACTACAGTCCTGAAGGACTCATCTGATCTCTGCTGTAAGGACAGCACCCCAAAAAGCCCTTTTTAGGGCTAGAACATCTTTTTTTTTTTTTTTGCCTGTGTAATTTTGACTGTGAAACATTAGTCTGCTAGTGTAATCTAATTGCAGTTGCCTGCCTGCAGTGCCACCACTCATATCTGTTGTAACAGTAGAGTAAATTTTGTAAAAAAAAAACTTTTTTGACTGTGAAACATCAGTCTGCTAGTGTAATCTAATAGCAGTTGCCTGCCTGCCAGCGTGTGTGCCAGGCCCACTTGCCAACTAGTGCCACCACTCATATCTGTTGTAACAGTAGTGTAAGTTTTGTAAAAAAAAACTTTTTTGACTGTGAAACATAAGTCTGCTAGTGTAATCTAATTGCAGTTGCCTGCCTGCCTGCCAGCGTGTGTGCCAGGCCCACTTGCCAACTAGTGCCACCACTCATATCTGTTGTAACAGTAGTGTAAATTTAAAAAAAAAACGTTTTTGACTGTGAAACATCAGTCTGCTAGTGTAATCTAATTGCAGTTGCCTGCCTGCCAGCGTGTGTGCCAGGCCCACTTGCCAACTAGTGCCACCACTCATATCTGTTGTAACAGTAGTGTAAATTTTTTAAAAAAAAAACTTTTTTGACTGTGAAACATCAGTCTGCTAGCGTAATCTAATTGCAGTTGCCTGCCTGCCAGCGTGTGTGCCAGGCCCACTTGCCAACTAGTGCCACCACTCATATCTGTTGTAACAGTAGTGTAATTTTTTTTAAAAAAAAACTTTTTTGACTGTGAAACATCAGTCTGCTAGTGTAATCTAATTGCAGTTGCCTGCCTGCCAGCGTGTGTACCAGGCCCACTTGCCAACTAGTGCCACCAATCATATCTGTTGTAACAATAGTGTAAATTTAAAAAAAAAACTTTTATGACTGTGAAACATCAGTCTGCTAGTGTAATCTAATTGCAGTTGCATGCCTGCCAGCATGTGTGCCAGGCCCACTTGCCAACTAGTGCCACCACTCATATTTGTTGTAACAGTAGTGTAAATTTTGTAAAAAAAAAAAATTTTGACTGTGAAACATCAGTCTGCTAGTGTAATCTAATAGCAGTTGCCTGCCTGCCAGCGTGTGTGCCAGGCCCACTTGCCTACTGTTACTGTTGTATCAGTAGTTTAAATTTTTTTTAAAAAAAACTTTGACTGTGAAACATCAGTCTGCTAGTGTAATCTAATTGCAGTTGCCTGCCTGCCAGCGTGTGTGCCAGGCCCACTTGCTAAGTGCCACCACTCATATCTGTTGTAACAGGAGTGTAAATTTAAAAAAAAAAAACTTTTTTGACTGTGAAACATCAGTCTGCTAGTGTAATCTAATTACAGTTGCCTGCCTGCCAGCGTGTGTGCCAGTCCCACTTGCCAACTAGTGCCACCAGTCATATCTGTTGTAACAGTAGTGTACATTTTTTGAAAAAAAACTTTTTTGACTGTGAAACATCAGTCTGCTAAGTAATCTAATTGCAGTTGCCTGCCTGCCAGCGTGTGTGCCAGGCCCACTTGCCAACTAGTGCCACCACTCATATCTGTTGTAACAGTAGTGTACATTTTTGAAAAAAAACTTTTTTGACTGTGAAACATCAGTCTGCTAGTGTAATCTAATTGCAGTTGCCTGCCTGCCAGCGTGTGTGCCAGGCCCACTTGCCAACTAGTGCCACCACTCATATCTGTTGTAATAGTAGTGTAAATTAAAAAAAAAAACTTTTTTGACTGTGAAACATCAGTCTGCTAGTGTAATCTAATTGCAGTTGCCTGCCTGCCAGCGTGTGTGCCAGGCCCACTTGCCAACTAGTGCCACCACTCATATCTGTTGTAACAGTAGTGTAAATTTAAAAAAAAAAATCTTTTTTGATGGAGAAACATCAGTCTGCTAGTGTAATCTAATAGCAGTTGCCTGCCTGCCAGCGTGTGTGCCAGGCCCACTTGCCAACTAGTGCCACCACTCATATCTGTTGTAACAGTAGTGTAAATTTTGTAAAAAAAAACTTTTTTGTCTGTGAAACATCAGTCTGCAAGTGTAATCTAATTGCAGTTGCCTGCCTGCCAGCGTGTGTGCCAGGCCCACTTGCCAACTAGTGCCACCACTCATATCTGTTGTAACAGTAGTGTAAATTTAAAAAAAATAATCTTTTTTGACGGGGAAACATCAGTCTGCTAGTGTAATCTAATAGCAGTTGCCTGCCTGCCAGCGTGTGTGCCAGGCCCACTTGCCAACTAGTGCCACCACTCATATCTGTTGTAACAGTAGTGTAAATTAGAAAAAAAAAAATTGACTGTGAAACATCAGTCTGCTAGTGTAATCTAATTGCAGTTGCCTGCCTGCCAGCGTGTGTGCCAGGCCCACTTGCCAACTAGTGCCATCACTCATATCTGTTGAAACTGTAGTGTAAATTTTGTAAAAAAAAAACTTTTTTGACTGTGAAACATCAGTCTGCTAGTGTAATCTAATTGCAGTTGCCTGCCTGCCAGCGTGTGTGCCAGGCCCACTTGCTAAGTGCCACCACTCATATCTGTTGTAACAGTAGTGTAATTTTTTAAAAAAAAGCTTTTTTGACTCTGAAACATCAGTCTGCTAGTGTAATCTAATTGTAGTTGCCTGCCTGCCAGCATGTGTGCCAGGCCCACTTGCCAACTAGTGCCACCACTCATATCTGTTGTAACAGTAGTGTAAATTTAAAAAAAAAACTTTTTTGACTGTGAAACATCAGTCTGCTAGTGTAATCTAATTCTAGTTGCCTGCCTGCCAGCGTGTGTGCCAGGCCCACTTGTCAACTAGTGCCACCACTCATATCTGTTGTAACAGTAGTGTAAATTAAAAAAAATAACCTTTTTGACTGTGAAACATCAGTCTGCTAGTGTAATCTAATTGCAGTTGCCTGCCTGCTAGCGTGTGTGCCAGGCCCACTTGCCCAGTGCCACCACTCATATCTGGTGTAACAGTAGTGTAAATAATTTAAAAAAAAAAACTTTTTTGACTGTGAAACATCAGTCTGCTAGTGTAATCTAATAGCAGTTGCCTGCCTGCCAGCGTGTGTGCCAGGCCCACTTGCCAACTAGTACCACCACTCATATCTGTTGTAACAGTAGTGTAAATTAGAAAAAAAAAATTGACTGTGAAACATCAGTCTGCTAGTATAATCTAATTGCAGTTGCCTGCCTGCCAGCATGTGTGCCAGGCTCACAGCGTATATTGTGCCCACTTGCCCAGTGGCACCACTCATATCTTGTTTAATAGTAGTGTAAGTGTACATTTAAAAAAAATTACAGGCAGAGGCAGGCCACCCCGCAGGTGCCATCGTGGTGCTGTGATTCCCTTTGGCTGTAGAATAATGCCCAGTGTTCAGAGGCCACGTCCCATGAACTAGAAAAGTTCTGAGGAGGACATAGTTGACTTTTTAACACAGGACACCCAATCTTCTATAGCTTCCGCTCCAAACCTTGATGCACCATCCTCCTCCGGCTTATCTTCGGGCACCTCTCAAGTTACCACCACTCGCCATGCCGCCTGCCGCCACCACCAACACTAGCACCACAGCCGCTTCACTTGATGTGTCAGAGGAGTTTTTTACTCGTCAGTTGGAAGAAATGAGTGATGCGCAACCATCATTGACAGAGGATGTAGATAACAGTGATATGTCTCATTCAGGCAGCATTACAGACATTGACGTACGGTGTGATGATGATGATGTTGTACCCGCTGCTGCTTCCTTTGTTGATTTGTCAGATACAAGTGAAGCGGTTGATGATGACGATGCGTCCGTGGATGTCACATGGGTGCCCGCTAGAAGAGAAGAAGAACAGGGGGAAAGTTCAGGTGGGGAGACAGAGAGGAGGAGGAGGAGACGAGTTGGAAGCAGGGGGAGGTCGTCGCAAGGAGCTAGTGGCACAGTCAGACAGCATGCATCGGCACCCGGGGTCAGCCAGACAGCATGCCAATCAACGCATGCTGTTGCCTCCACCAGAATGCCGTCATCGCAGAGCTCAGCAGTGTAGCATTTTTTTTTGTGTCTGCCTCTGACAACAGCGATGCCATTTGCAACCTGTGCCAAAAGAAACTGAGTCGTGGGAAGTGCAACACCCACCTAGGTACAACTGCTTTGCGAAGGCACATGATCACACATCACAAACGCCTATGGGATCAACACATGAGTAGAAGCAGCACACAAACTCAAAGCCACCATCCTCCTCCTGGTCCAGCATCTTCAGCCATGTCAACCACTGCTGTCCTCCTTGCCCCCCCTCAACCATCCGCCACTCCGTCTCTCTTCTGGAGCAGTTCCTGCTCATCTGCCCACAGTCAGGTGTCTGTCAAGGACATGTTTGAGCATAAGAAGCCAATGTCACAAAGTCACCCCCTTGCCCGGCATCTGACAGCTGGCTTGTCTGAACTCTTAGCCCGCCAGCTTTTAACATACAAGCTGGTGGAGTCTGAGGCATTCAAAAAATTTGTAGCTATTGGTACACCGCAGTGGAAGGTACCCGGCCAAAATTTATTTTCACAAAATGCAATCCCCAACCTGTACTCGATTGTGCGAAAGGAAGTAATGGCATGTCTGGCACACAGTGTTGGGGCAAGGGTCCATATGACCACTGATAGCTGGTCTGCAAAGCATGGTCAGGGCAGGTATGTCACCTACACTGTGCATTGGGTAAACCTGCTGATGGCTGCCAAGCATGGAATGCGTGGCTCTGCAGAGGAGGAGTTGGTGACACCGCCATGACTTGCAGGCAGGCCTGCTGCCACCTCCTCTACTCCTCCAACTCCATCCTCTTCCATAACCTCCTCGGCTGAGTCCTCTTCTGCTGCTGCATCTTGCTCCACATCAACGGCACCCCCCCAACTCCGCAGGTGCTATTCCACATCCCGGATACGGCAGTGTCACGCCGTCTTGGGGTTGACTTGCCTGAAAGCAGAGAGTCACACCGGACCAGCACTCCTGTCCACCCTGAATGCACAGGTGGATCAGTGGCTCACTCCGCACCAACTGGAGATCGGCAAAGTGGTTTCTGACAACGGAAGTAATTTGGTGGCGGCATTGAAATTGGGCAAGTTGACACATGTGCCGTGCATGGCACATGTGTGTAATCTGATCGTACAACGCTTTGTGCATAAGTACCCAGGCTAACAGGAAATCCTGAAGCAGGCCAGGAAGGTGTGTGGCAATTTGAGGCGTTCCTACACGGCCATGGCGCATTTTTCTGATATCCAGCGGCGAAACAACATGCCAGTGAGGCGCTTGATTTGCGACAGCCCGACACGTTGGAATTCAACACTCCTAATGTTCGACCGCCTGCTCCAACAAGAAAAAGCTGTTAACGAGTATCTGTATGATCGGGGTGCTAGGACAGCCTCTGCGGACCTGGGAATTTTTTTGCCACGTTACTGGGCGCTCATGCGCAATGCCTGTAGGCTCATGCGTACTTTTGAGGAGGTGACAAACCCAGTCAGTCGCACCGAAGGCATCATCAGTGACATCATACCATTTGTTTTCTTCCTGGAGCGTGCCCTGTGAAGAGTGCTGGATCAAGCAGTAGATGAGCGTGAAGAGGAAGAGTTGTGGTAACCATCACCACCAGAAACAGCCTTATCAGCATTGCTTGCTGGACCTGCGGCAACGCTGGAAGAGTATTGTGAGGAAGAGGAGTCAGAGGAGGAATGTGGCTTTGAGGAGGAGGAGGAAGACCAACCACAACAGGCATCCCAGGGTGCTCGTTGTCACCTATCTGGTAACCGTGGTGTTGTACGTGGCTGGGGGGAAGAAGATACCTACAGTAACATCACTGAGGATGAGGAACGTGACATGAGTAGCTCAGCATCCAACCTTGTGCAAATGGGGTCTTTCATGCTGTCGTGCCTGTTGAGGGACCCTCGTATAAAAAAGCTGAAGGAGAATGACCTGTACTGGGTGTCCACGCTACTAGACCCCCGGTATAAGCATAAAGTGCCAGAAATGTTACCGAATTACAACAAGTCAGAAAGGATGCAGCATTTCCAAAATAAATTAAAAAGTATGCTTTACACAGCGTATAAGGGTGATGTCACAGCACAACGTGGATCTAACAGGGGAACAGCTGAAAGTAATCCTCCGACTCCCATGACCACGCCGGCAAGGACAGGATGCTTTACAGACGTGTCGTTGATGGAGGACATGCAGAGCTTTTTAACTCCTATGCCTCGCCACAGCCCTTCAGGGTCCACCCTCAGAGAATGACTCGACCGACAGGTAGCAGACTACCTCGCCTTAACTGCAGATCTCGACACTCTGAGAAGCGAAGAACCCCTTGACTACTGGGTGTGCAGGCTTGACCTGTGGCCTGAGCTATCCCAATTTGCAATAGAACTTCTGGCCTGCCCCGCTTCAAGTGTCCTGTCAGAAAGAACCTTCAGTGTAGCAGGAGGTATTGTCACTGAGAAGAGAAGTCGCCTAGGTCAAAAAAGTCTAGATTACCTCACCTTTATTAAGATGAATGAGGGATGGATCCCGAAGGGACTGATATTGGGCGATACATTCGAGTAAAAAAGGCCTGATGACATGAGCTGCCTTGGGCTAAAAATGGTCCACACGCTGCTGTATTTTATCTTCAAATGCCGGATGACTTGCGTGACTTATCCGCCACCAACTAGGGTTCAAGCCGCAATGTTTTAGGGCACTTTCTGCCTGGGAAACAAACATCAATTTCTCTGGCCACTGCTACAGCAGCGGCTGCAACAATATCTAATTTTTCAGGTATGTGTACATCCAAACTTTTTCTGGCCTCTGGTGCTGCACTGTGGCTTCAAAACCAAAACAAAAAAAAAGACACTTAACAGGATTAAACTGATAGGAATTGTACTACTTAACACACCACTCCTATCTGGTGGCACATTAGATTGCACGTGCAGTGCCCCAAATTTGAAGTAGGAGGACCGACCAAGCATCTTTTTCCATCTCCCGGTTCCTAAAATACATGCCATATACACATCCCCTGATAGGGGACACCGCAGTGGAAGGTACCCGGCTGAAATTTCTTTGCACAAAAGGCAATCCCCAACCTGTACTCGATTGTGCAAAAGGAAGTAACCTTACCATGGGTCCCAGATCGCACGTCTTGTAATTCTCTGTCTGGGAAATTATATATCTATCAAATCTATCTATTTATCTATCAAATCTCTCTAACTATCAATCGTATCTATCAAATGTATATTGCATCTATTGATCTATGTAATCTATGTATCTATCTATCAAATCTATCTATCTCGTGGCCGGACTGTTTTGTGACAGCCACTTGTGTTTCGGCCAAATGTCCGTCGGCCAAATGTCCGTCGGCCAAATGTCCGTCGGCCAAATGTCCGTCGGCTAAAAGTCCGGCCACGATTGCATGCGCAGTGCCCCAAAATTTGAAGTAGAAGGACCGACCAAGCATCTTTTTCCATCTCCCGGTTCCTAAAATCCATGCCATATACACGTCCCCTGGCGCTGCAACTGCCTCTGGGAACCTTACCATGGGTCCCAGACCGCACGTCTTGAAATTCTCTGTCTGGGAAATTATATATCTATCAAATCTATCTATTTATCTATCAAATCTATCTAACTATCAATCGTATCTATCAAATGTATATTGCATTTATTGATCTATGTAATCTATGTATCTATCTATCAAATCTATCTATATTGTGGCCGGACTGTTTTGTGACCGCCACTTGTGTTTCGGCCAAATGTCCGTCGGCCAAATGTTCGTCGGCTAAAGGTCCGGCCATGATTGCACACGCAGTGCCCCAAATTTGAAATAGGAGGACCGACCAAGCATCTTTTTCCATCTCCCGGTTCCTAAAATCCATGCCATATACACGTCCCCTGGCACCGCAACTGCCTCTGGGAACCTTACCATGGGTCCCAAACGGAACGTCTTGTAATTCTCTGTCTGGGAATTATATATCTATCAAATCTATCTATTTATCTATCAAATCTATCTAACTATCAATCGTATCTATCAAATGTATATTGCATCTATTGATCTATGTAATCTATGTATTTATCTATCAAATCTATCTATCTCATGGCCGGACTGTTTTGTGACAGCCACTTATGTTTCGGCCAAATGTCCGTCGGACAAATGTCCATCGGCCAAATGGCTGTCGGCTAAAAGTCCGGCCACGATTGCACGCGCAGTGCCCCAAATTTGAAGTAGGAGGACCGAACAAGCATCTTTTTCCATCTCCCGGTTCCTAAAATTCATGCCATACACACGTCCCCTGGCACAGCAACTGCCTCTGGGAACCTTACCATGGGTCCCAGACCGCACGTCTTGTAATTCTCTGTCTGGGAAATTATATATCTATCAAATCTATCTATTTATCTATCAAATCTATCTAACTATCAATCGTATCTATCAAATGTATATTGCATTTATTGATCTATGTAATCTATGTATCTATCTATCAAATCTATCTATCTTGTGGCCGGACTGTTTTGTGACCGCCACTTGTGTTTCGGCCAAATGTCCGTCGGCCAAATGTCCGTCGGCTAAAGGTCCGGCCACGATTGCACACGCAGTGCCCCAAATTTGAAGTAGGAGGACCGACCAAGCATCTTTTTCCATCTCCCGGTTCCTAAAATCCATGCCATATACACGTCCCCTGGCACCACAACTGCCTCTGGGAACCTTACCATGGGTCCCAGACGGAACGTCTTGTAATTTTCTGTCTGGGAAATTATATATCTATCAAATCTATCTATTTATCTATCAAATCTATCTAACTATCAATCGTATCTATCAAATGTATATTGCATCTATTGATCTATGTAATCTATGTATTTATCTATCAAATCTATCTATCTCATGGCCGGACTGTTTTGTGACAGCCACTTATGTTTCAGCCAAATGTCCGTCGGACAAATGTCCATCGGCCAAATGGCTGTCGGCTAAAAGTCCGGCCACGATTGCACGCGCAGTGCCCCAAATTTGAAGTAGGAGGACCGACCAAGCATCTTTTTCCATCTCCCAGTTCCTAAAATTCATGCCATACACACGTCCCCTGGCACAGCAACTGCCTCTGGGAACCTTACCATGGGTCCCAGACCGCACGTCTTGTGATTGTCTGTCTGGGAAATTATATATCTATCAAATCTATCTATTTATCTATCAAATCTATCTAACTATCAATCGTATCTATCAAATGTATATTGCATCTATTGATTTATGTAATCTATGTATCTATCTATCAAATCTATCTATCTCGTGGCTGGACTGTTTTGTGACAGCCACTTGTGTTTCGGCCAAATGTCCGTCGGACAAATGTCCGTCGGCCAAATGGCCGTCGGCTAAAAGTCCGGCCCAGATTGCACGCGCAGTGCCCCAAATTTGAAGTAGGAGGACCGACCAAGCATCTTTTTCCATCTCCCGGTTCCTAAAATCCATGCCATATACACGTCCCCTGGCGCCGCAACTGCCTCTGGGAACCTTACCATGGGTCCCAGGCCGCACGTCTTGTAATTCTCTGTCTGGTAAATTATATATCTATCAAATCTATCTATTTATCTATCAAATCAATCTAACTATCAATCAATCGTATCTATCAAATGTATATTGCATCTATTGATCTATGTAATCTATGTATCTATCTATCAAATCTATCTATCTCGTGGCCGGACTGTTTTGTGACAGCCACTTGTGTTTCGGCCAAATGTGAGTCGGCAAAATGGCCGTCGGCTAAAAGTCCGGCCACGATTGCACGTGCAGTGCCCCAAATTTGAAGTAGGAGGACCGACCAAGCATCTTTTTCCATCTCCCAGTTCCTAAAATCCATGCCATATACACCTCCCCCGATAGGGGGAGTAACAGGTATTAAACTGATCAGAAAAGTACTACTTAACACACCACTCATATCTGGTACCACAGTAGATTGCACGCGCAGTGCCCCAAATTTGAAGTAGGAGGACCGTCCAAGCATCTTTTTTCATCTCCCGGTTCCTAAAATCCATGCCATATACACGTCCCCTGGCGCCGCAACTGCCTCTGGGAACCTTACCATGGGTCCCAGACTGCACGTCTTGTAATTCTCTGTCTGGGAAATTATATATCTATGAAATCTATCTATTTATCTATCAAATCTATCTATCTATCTATCTATCATCTATCTATCTATCGTATCTATCAAATGTATATTGCATCTATTGATCTATCTATCTAATCCATGTATCTATGTATCTATCAAATCTATCTATCTCGTGGTTGTGCAAATGGACTGTTTGCGGTTGTTTGTGGTGCGTTAAACGGGGAGTTTGGTCTGTCACTGTGAAGCGGGCGTAACCCTTACACTACCTGATCGATACAACATCATAACTGATGTTTTAAAGCACATTATTCCAAACAATTTAGGAATATTAGGTGATTTATGCCCTTTATGGATTAAAACCAGACTCTGCATCAACTATGTAATTTTCCGTGGGAGTTTTGCCATGGATCCCCCTCCGGCATGCCACAGTCCAGGTGTTAGTCCCCCGGAAACCACTTTTCCATCACTATTGTGGCCAGAAAGAGTCCCTGTGGGTTTTAAAATTCGCCTGCCTATTGAAGTCAATGGGGGTTCGCCCAGTTCGCCCGTTCGAGAACAGTTGCGGAAGTTTGAGTCCGCCGTTCGCGAACGGAAAATTTTAAGTTTGCGACAACACTAGTCTTGATACAAAGCAAAGACGACAATAAAAGAAACAGAGGCAGAACCTCACAGATAGCTCAGCATGCTAAGGCACTTTGGCTGAGCTCTGTAGCAACCCAAGGGTTGTAGGTTCGATCCCTGGGGAAATTCACTCTTTCATCCTTCAGTGGTTGCTAAAATGAGCAGCGCCTTGAGACCCTTACGGGTGATTAGCCGTGCTTTACAAGTACTACATACATGTCAATAATCAAATCCAGTAATATACATTATACAAGTACCTGAATGTCACTAATCAAATCCAGTAATATACATTATACATGTACCTGAATGTCACTAAACAAATCCAGTAATATACATTATACATGTACCTGAATGTCACTAAACAAATCCAGTAATATACATTATATATGTACCTGAATGTCACTAAACAAATCCAGTAATATACATTATACAAGTACCTGAATGTCAATAATCAAATCCAGTAATATACATTATACAAGTACCTGAATGTCACTAATCAAATCCAGTAATATACATTATACATGTACCTGAATGTCACTAAACAAATCCAGTAATATACATTATACATGTACCTGAATGTCACTAAACAAATCCAGTAATATACATTATACATGTACCTGAATGTCACTAAACAAATCCAGTAATATACATTATACATGTACCTGAATGTCACTAAACAAATCCAGTAATATCCATTATACATGGCCGTCGGCTAAAAGTCGACGGCCATGTCACTAAACAAATCCAGTAATATACATTATACATTTACCTGAATGTCACTAAGCAAATCCAGTAATATACATTATACATGTACCTGAATGTCACTAAACAAATCCAGTAATATACATTATACATGTACCTGAATGTCACTAAACAAATCCAGTAATATACATTATACATGTACCTGAATGTCACTAAACAAATCCAGTAATATACATTATACAAGTACCTGAATGTCACTAAACAAATCCAGTAATATACATTATACATGTACCTGAATATCACTAAACAAATCCAGTAATATACATTATACATTTACCTGAATGTCACTAAACAAATCCAGTAATATACATTATACAAGTAACTGAATGTCACTAAACAAATCCAGTAATATACATTATACATGTACCTGAATGTCACTAAACAAATCCAGTAATATACATTATACATTTACCTGAATGTCACTAATCAAAACCAGTAATATACATTATACATGTACCTGAATGTCACGAAACAAATCCAGTAATATACATTATACAAGTACCTGAATGTCACTAATCAAATCCAGTAATATACATTATACATGTACCTGAATGTCACTAATCAAATCCAGTAATATACATTATACATGTACCTGAATGTCACTAATCAAATCCAGTAATATACATTATACATTTACCTGAATGTCACTAAACAAATCCAGTAATATACATTATACATGTACCTGAATGTCACTAAACAAATCCAGTAATATACATTATACATGTACCTGAATGTCACTAAACAAATCCAGTAATATACATTATACATTTACCTGAATGTCACTAAACAAATCCAGTAATATACATTATACATGTACCTGAATGTCACTAAACAAATCCAGTAATATACATTATACAAGTACCTGAATGTCACTAAACAAATCCAGTAATATACATTATACAAGTACCTGAATGTCACTAAACAAATCCAGTAATATACATTATACAAGTACCTGAATGTCACTAAACAAATCCAGTAATATACATTATACATGTACCTGAATATCACTAAACAAATCCAGTAATATACATTATACATTTACCTGAATGTCACTAAACAAATCCAGTAATATACATTATACATGTACCTGAATGTCACTAAACAAATCCAGTAATATACATTATACATGTACCTGAATGTCACTAAACAAATCCAGTAATATACATTATACATGTACCTGAATGTCACTAAACAAATCCAGTAATATACATTATACATGTACCTGAATGTCACTAAACAAATCCAGTAATATACATTATACAAGTAACTGAATGTCACTAAACAAATCCAGTAATATACATTATACATGTACCTGAATGTCACTAAACAAATCCAGTAATATACATTATACATTTACCTGAATGTCACTAATCAAAACCAGTAATATACATTATACATGTACCTGAATGTCACGAAACAAATCCAGTAATATACATTATACAAGTACCTGAATGTCACTAATCAAATCCAGTAATATACATTATACATGTACCTGAATGTCACTAATCAAATCCAGTAATATACATTATACATGTACCTGAATGTCACTAATCAAATCCAGTAATATACATTATACATTTACCTGAATGTCACTAAACAAATCCAGTAATATACATTATACATGTACCTGAATGTCACTAAACAAATCCAGTAATATACATTATACATGTACCTGAATGTCACTAAACAAATCCAGTAATATACATTATACATTTACCTGAATGTCACTAAACAAATCCAGTAATATACATTATACATGTACCTGAATGTCACTAAACAAATCCAGTAATATACATTATACAAGTACCTGAATGTCACTAAACAAATCCAGTAATATACATTATACAAGTACCTGAATGTCACTAAACAAATCCAGTAATATACATTATACAAGTACCTGAATGTCACTAATCACGCCCTTGGGATGAACGCAATTAAATTTACATATCCAATAAGTTTCCTGTTGTCTAAGTTTAAGCAAATGGTTGGATCACTGGGCTAGATTACAAGTAAAACAAAATGAATGCTCCGCTTGAGATGCACTAGTTGGGTTGCACTCATATCACAATTTGAAAGTAAATTGCTTTTGCTCTAGCGGTAACCTGACTAGCTCAAAAAGATGAAGTTAGAATATCGTGTGCACGTTAACGTATTCGCTCATAGAAGTCAATGGAGAAAAAACCCCACTCTTGCACAAACACTATCATATATTCTCATTTGCGCTAACCCGACATGAAAATATTAATATTTCACATTCCAATGTTCTGCACATAAAAGAATATGTTCTATTTATTCATAAATACCTATTTATTTTTTTATATATATATATATATATATATATATATATATATTTTATGTTGTGTGTGTGTGCACTCTCACCATCCGTCAGCAGCTGCCAGCACTCACTGGACTTCACATTACAATACCATTGGATGCTGTCATGCCATTACAGCAGTTAATCAACAAAGTGCGTGATTGGTGTATGAGTGGTGGGTAGCTCCATGCCGATACGACCTATTGGTTGGAGACACACTGCCCATACACGGAACCTGCTTGCTCTTTTGGTTGTGTAACAAGAATGTGGCATTGCACTTACGCTAATGATAAGGCGTGATATAGACATTGATGTCCTGGGGGGATGCACAGAAGTCCATCCATCTCTATATACAATAACTGTCAAAACACACCCTACGGGGATGCACAGAAGACCATCCATCTCTATATATTATATCTGTTAACATCGGATCGATAAACATGATCCGTGATTGATTCACTCTGATAATTTTGCTAGTGGAGTCGGAGGCATTATGACTCATTGGTTCATATGACTCGTTGAATGATTCTGCTGCCCAGGTCAATATGCATAAAGTACGGACATTAGGGCGTGCACTCATATATTTGACATACGGGATTTGACATACGGGATTGGCTGATCAGGGGTGTGTGGCCCCACACTTCATCATCATTGGTTGCTGACGCGCGATTACAATAGCTAGTCAACAAAGCGCGCGATTGGTGCATGAGTGGTGCGTGGCTTCATGCTGATACGCCATTGGCCAGACATAGATTTTTCTCATGTTGTGCGATAACAATGTAAGATCGCACTGACGACATTGATGATGTGTTAGGCACAAATGTCGATTGACAGAGGGGATATTACATGAGACCCTCTCTATATATACACAGTAAGTTTTAGAGTCATATTGACAGACTGGTTCCGCTATGAGTGGTGTGTTGGTTACTGTTGCCTCTAGGGGTGGAGTCAGATGCATTATATATGTACGTGATTGGCTGCTCGAGCCAGCACCTTTTGTGTTGATCATTGCCATTGGTTGGGGTAATTATGTTACATTCTTGCCCACACAGCCTTATTCGACCTTTTTACACCAGCTGCTGTCTGGATTTTCATTTATACTTGTTGCTGACCCTGAACTCTGCATTTTAATTCACTTTAGTTCACTTTTAAAGCACTTAGACAAATACACACTATTGATGGACAGTTTTTTATCCTATCAATTCAATTGACCTTTGGTCCTTAACCTATCAGGAGACTGGTTTCTCTAGACCACACACGCAGATCACAGTGATTGGGTTGTTCACAGAGGGGAGGGTTTTGTTCACCTTTAAAAGTTTGATATTTTGTGTTGTTCTTTGTCAGAGGAAGGGACTGTTTTTGTCCCGAAACGTCACTAATAAAATTGTTATTACACAGATGACTGAAGTCCAGTGAGTGCTTAACCTTTCTAAAATTATATATATATATATATATATATATATATATATATATATATATATATATATATATAATGGTATTATAGTACAATATACTGTATATATATATATAATGGTATTATGGTACAATATACTATATTTATATATAATGGTATTATGGTACAATATACTGTATATATATATATATATATATATATATATATATAATGGTATTATGGTAAAATATACTGTATATATATATATATATATATAATGGTATTATGGTACAATATACTATATTTATATATAATGGTATTATGGTACAATATACTGTTTATATACTGTATATATAATGGTATTATGGTACAATATACTGTATATATACTGTATATAAAATGGTATTATGGTACAATATACTGTATATATATATATAATGGTATTATGGTACAATATACTGTATATATACTGTATATATAATGGTGTTATGGTACAATATACTATATATATATATATATATATATATATATATATATATATATATATATATATATATATATATATATATATATAGGGATATTTATTTATACATACTTAGAACATATTCTGCTATGTGCAGAGCATTGGAATGTATAATATTTACAGCAAATACATAGATACAACTTTTATTAAGAATGAATATTGCATAAATATGCTTTTATAGGTTTTCATCTACTTAACGGCAAAGGCCTCTAATGCTCTTCTATATACAGTATGTCTATACCTGTATACATATACACATATAAATACATAAATACGTATGTACAGATATATAGACATATCTATATACAAATACATCATTAGACATGTATACATATACACATATAAATACATAAATATGTATGTACAGATATATAGACATATCTATATACAAATACGTCATTAGACATGTATACATATACACATATAAATACATAAATACGTATGTACAGATATATAAACATATCTATATACAAATACGTCATTAGACATGTATACATATACACATATACATACATAAATACGTATGTACAGATATATAGACATATCTATATACAAATACGTCATTAGACATGTATACATATACACATATAAATACATAAATACGTATGTACAGATATATAGACATATCTATATACAAATACGTCATTAGACATGTAAACATATACACATATAAATACATAAATACGTATGTACAGATATATAGACATATCTATATACAAATACGTCATTAGACATGTATACATATACACATATAAATACATAAATATGTATGTACAGATATATAGACATATCTATATACAAATACGTCATTAGACATGTATACATATACACATATAAATACATAAATACTTATTTACAGATATATAGACATATCTATATACAAATACGTCATTAGACATGTATACATATACACATATAAATACATAAATACGTATGTACAGATATATAGACATATCTATATACAAATACGTCATTAGACATGTATACATATACACATATAAATACATAAATACGTATGTACAGATATATAGACATATCTATATACAAATACATCATTAGACATGTATACATATACACATATAAATACATAAATACGTATGTACAGATATATAGACATATCTATATGCAAATACATCATTAGACATGTATATGTATGCATCACTTTGTTAAAGCCCTTTGCCTTCCTTGTTTTTCTAACACCTGAGATCTCATATCTTTGCGCCTTTATAATTTTTGTGTGCAATATATTTTTTAATACTTTTTATTAGATAGTGTTATTATAAGTGTAACTGTACTGTGTAATGTATTTATTAGATGGTGTTATTATAAGTGTAACTGTACTGTGTAATGTATTTATTAGATGGTGTTATTATAAGTGTAACTGTACTATGTAATGTATTTATTAGATAGTGTTATTATAAGTGTAACTGTACTATGTAATGTATTTATTAGATGGTGTTATTATAAGTGTAACTGTACTATGTAATGTATTTATTAGATAGTGTTATTATAAGTGTAACTATACTATGTAATGTATTTATTAGATGGTGTTATTATAAGTGTAACTGTACTATGTAATATATTTATTAGATGGTGTTATTATAAGTGTAACTGTACTGTGTAATGTATTTATTAGATGGTGTTATAATAAGTGCAACTGTACTGTGTAATGTATTTATTAGATCGTGTTATTATAAGTGCAACTCTACTGTGTAATGTATTTATTAGATGGTGTTATTATGTGTGTAACTGTACTGTGTAATGTATTTATTAGATGGTGTTATTATAAGTGCAACTGTACTGTGTAATGTATTTATTAGATGGTGTTATTATAAGTGTAACTGTACTGTGTAATGTATTTATTAGATGGTATTATTATAAGTGTAACTGTACTGTGTAATGTATTTATTAGATGGTGTTATTATAAGTGTACCTGTACTGTGTAATGTATTTATTAGATGGTATTATTATAAGTGTAACTGTACTGTGTAATGTATTTATTAGATGGTGTTATTATAAGTGTAACTGTACTGTGTAATGTATTTATTAGATGGTATTATTATAAGTGTAACTGTACTGCGTAATGTATTTATTAGATGGTGTTATTATAAGTGTAACTGTACTTTGTAATGTATTTATTGGATGGTGTTATTATAAGTGTAACTGTACTATGTAATGTGATTATTAGATGGTGTTATTATAAGTGTAACTGTGCTATGTAATGTATTTATTAGATGGTGTTATTATAAGTGTAACTGTACTGTGTAATGTATTTATTAGATGGTGTTATTATAAGTGTAACTGTACTTTGTAATGTATTTATTAGATGGTGTTATAAGTGCAACTGTTCTGTGTAATGTATTTATTAGATGGTGTTATTATAAGTGTAACTGTACTGTGTAATGTATTTATTAGATGGTGTTATTATAAGTGTAACTGTACTGTGTAATGTATTTATTAGATGGTGTTATAAGTGTAACTGTACTGTGTAATGTATTTATTAGATGGGGTTATTATAAGTGTAACTGTACTATGTAATGTAATGTATTTATTAGATGGTGTTATTATAAGTGCAACTGTACTGTGTAATGTATTTATTAGATGGTGTTATTATAAGTGTAACTGTACTTTGTAATGTATTTATTAGATGGTGTTATTATAAGTGCAACTGTACTGTGTAATGTATTTATTAGATGGTGTTATTATAAGTGCAACTGTACTGTGTAATGTATTTATTAGATGGTGTTATTATAAGTGTAACTGTACTTTGTAATGTATTTATTAGATGGTGTTATTATAAGTGCAACTGTACTGTGTAATGTATTTATTAGATGGTGTTATTATAAGTGTAACTGTACTGTGTAATGTATTTATTAGATGGTGTTATTATAAGTGTAACTGTACTATGTAATGTATTTATTAGATGGTGTTATTATAGGTGTAACTGTACTATGTAATGTATTTATTAGATGGTGTTATTATAAGTGTAACTGTACTGTGTAATGCATTTATTAGATGGTGTTATTATAAGTGTAACTGTACTGTGTAATGTATTTATTAGATGGTGTTATAATAAGTGCAACTGTACTGTGTAATGTATTTATTAGATGGTGTTATTATAAGTGTAACTGTACTTTGTAATGTATTTATTAGATGGTGTTATTATAAGTGTAACTGTACTGTGTAATTTAGTTATTAGATGGTGTTATTATGTGTGTAACTGTACTGTGTAATGTATTTATTAGATGGTGTTATTATAAGTGCAACTGTACTGTGTAATGTATTTATTAGATGGTGTTATTATGTGTGTAACTGTACTGTGTAATGTATTTATTAGATGGTGTTATTATAAGTGTAACTGTACTGTGTAATGTATTTATTAGATGGTGTTATTATAAGTGTAAATGTACTGTGTAATGTATTTATTTGATGGTGTTATTATAAGTGTAACTGTACTATGTAATGTATTTATTAGATGGTGTTATTATAAGTGCAACTGTACTGTGTAATGTATTTATTAGATGGTGTTATTATAAGTGTAACTGTACTGTGCAATGTATTTATTAGATGGTGTTATTATAAGTGTAACTGTACTATGTAATGTATTTATTAGATAGTGTTATTATAAGTGTAACTGTACTATGTAATGTATTTATTAGATGGTGTTATTATAAGTGTAACTTTACTATGTAATGTATTTATTAGATAGTGTTATTATAAGTGTAACTGTACTATGTAATGTATTTATTAGATAGTGTTATTATAAGTGTAACTGTACTATGTAATGTATTTATTAGATGGTGTTATTATAAGTGTAACTGTACTATGTAAAATATTTATTAGATGGTGTTATTATAAGTGTAACTGTACTGTGTAATGTATTTATTAGATGGTGTTATTATAAGTGCAACTGTACTGTGTAATGTATTTATTAGATCGTGTTATTATAAGTGTAACTGTACTGTGTAATGTATTTATTAGATCGTGTTATTATAAGTGCAACTGTACTGTGTAATGTATTTATTAGATGGTGTTATTATAAGTGTAACTGTACTGTGTAATGTATTTATTAGATGGTGCTATTATGTGTGTAACTGTACTGTGTAATGTATTTATTAGATGGTGTTATTATAAGTGCAACTGTACTGTGTAATGTATTTATTAGATCGTGTTATTATAAGTGCAACTGTACTGTGTATTGTATTTATTAGATGGTGTTATTATGTGTGTAACTGTACTGTGTAATGTATTTATTAGATGGTGTTATTATAAGTGCAACTGTACTGTGTAATGTATTTATTAGATGGTGTTATTATAAGTGTAACTGTACTGTGTAATGTATTTATTATTTGGTATTATTATAAGTGTAACTGTACTGTGTAATGTATTTATTAGATGGTGTTATTATAAGTGTAACTGTACTGTGTAATGTATTTATTAGATGGTGTTAATATAAGTGTAACTGTACTGTGTAATGTATTTATTAGATGGTATTATTTTAAGTGTAACTGTACTGTGTAATGTATTTATTAGATGGTGTTATTATGTGTGTAACTGTACTGTGTAATGTATTTATTAGATGGTGTTATTATAAGTGCAACTGTACTGTGTAATGTATTTATTAGATGGTGTTATTATAAGTGTAACTGTACTGTGTAATGTATTTATTAGATGGTGTTATTATAAGTGTAACTGTACTATGTAATGTATTTATTAGATGGTGTTATAGGTGTAACTGTACTATGTAATGTATTTATTAGATGGTGTTATTATAAGTGTAACTGTACTGTGTAATGCATTTATTAGATGGTGTTATTATAAGTGTAACTGTACTGTGTAATGTATTTATTAGATGGTGTTATAATAAGTGCAACTGTACTGTGTAATGTATTTATTAGATGGTGTTATTATAAGTGTAACTGTACTTTGTAATGTATTTATTAGATGGTGTTATTATAAGTGTAACTGTACTGTGTAATTTAGTTATTAGATGGTGTTATTATGTGTGTAACTGTACTGTGTAATGTATTTATTAGATGGTGTTATTATAAGTGCAACTGTACTGTGTAATGTATTTATTAGATGGTGTTATTATGTGTGTAACTGTACTGTGTAATGTATTTATTATATGGTGTTATTATAAGTGTAACTGTACTGTGTAATGTATTTATTAGATGGTGTTATTATAAGTGTAAATGTACTGTGTAATGTATTTATTTGATGGTGTTATTATAAGTGTAACTGTACTATGTAATGTATTTATTAGATGGTGTTATTATAAGTGTAACTGTACTATGTAATGTATTTATTAGATAGTGTTATTATAAGTGTAACTGTACTATGTAATGTATTTATTAGATGGTGTTATTATAAGTGTAACTTTACTATGTAATGTATTTATTAGATAGTGTTATTATAAGTGTAACTGTACTATGTAATGTATTTATTAGATAGTGTTATTATAAGTGTAACTGTACTATGTAATGTATTTATTAGATGGTGTTATTATAAGTGTAACTGTACTATGTAAAATATTTATTAGATGGTGTTATTATAAGTGTAACTGTACTGTGTAATGTATTTATTAGATGGTGTTATTATAAGTGCAACTGTACTGTGTAATGTATTTATTAGATCGTGTTATTATAAGTGTAACTGTACTGTGTAATGTATTTATTAGATCGTGTTATTATAAGTGCAACTGTACTGTGTAATGTATTTATTAGATGGTGTTATTATAAGTGTAACTGTACTGTGTAATGTATTTATTAGATGGTGCTATTATGTGTGTAACTGTACTGTGTAATGTATTTATTAGATGGTGTTATTATAAGTGCAACTGTACTGTGTAATGTATTTATTAGATTGTGTTATTATAAGTGCAACTGTACTGTGTATTGTATTTATTAGATGGTGTTATTATGTGTGTAACTGTACTGTGTAATGTATTTATTAGATGGTGTTATTATAAGTGCAACTGTACTGTGTAATGTATTTATTAGATGGTGTTATTATAAGTGTAACTGTACTGTGTAATGTATTTATTATTTGGTATTATTATAAGTGTAACTGTACTGTGTAATGTATTTATTAGATGGTGTTATTATAAGTGTAACTGTACTGTGTAATATATTTATTAGATGGTATTATTATAAGTGTAACTGTACTGTGTAATGTATTTATTAGATGGTGTTAATATAAGTGTAACTGTACTGTGTAATGTATTTATTAGATGGTATTATTTTAAGTGTAACTGTACTGTGTAATGTATTTATTAGATGGTGTTATTATGTGTGTAACTGTACTGTGTAATGTATTTATTAGATGGTGTTATTATAAGTGCAACTGTACTGTGTAATGTATTTATTAGATGGTGTTATTATGTGTGTAACTGTACTGTGAAATGTATTTATTAGATGGTGTTATTATAAGTGTAACTGTACTGTGTAATGTATTTATTCGATGGTGTTATTATAAGTGTAAATGTACTGTGTAATGTATTTATTTGATGGTGTTATTATAAGTGTAACTGTACTATGTAATGTATTTATTAGATGGTGTTATTATAAGTGCAACTGTACTGTGTAATGTATTTATTAGATGGTGTTATTATAAGTGTAACTGTACTGTGCAATGTATTTATTAGATGGTGTTATTATAAGTGTAACTGTACTGTGTAATGTATTTATTAGATGGTGTTATTATAAGTGTAACTGTACTATGTAATGTGTTTATTAGATAGTGTTATTATAAGTGTAACTGTACTATGTAATGTATTTATTAGATGGTGTTATTATAAGTGTAACTGTACTATGTAATGTATTTATTAGATAGTGTTATTATAAGTGTAACTTTACTATGTAATGTATTTATTAGATAGTGTTATTATAAGTTTAACTGTACTATGTAATGTATTTATTAGATGGTGTTATTATAAGTGTAACTGTACTATGTAATATATTTATTAGATGGTTTTATTATAAGTGTAACTATACTGTGTAATGTATTTATTAGATGGTGTTATTATAAGTGCAACTGTACTGTGTAATGTATTTATTAGATGGTGTTATTATAAGTGTAACTGTACTGTGTAATGTATTTATTAGATGGTGTTATTATAAGTGCAACTGTACTGTGTAATGTATTTATTAGATGGTGTTATTATGTGTGTAACTGTACTGTGTAATGTATTTATTAGATGGTGTTATTATAAGTGCAACTGTACTGTGTAATGTATTTATTAGATGGTGTTTTTATAAGTGTAACTGTACTGTGTAATGTATTTAGTAGATGGTATTATTATAAGTGTAACTGTACTGTGTAATGTATTTATTAGATGGTGTTATTATAAGTGCAACTGTACTGTGTAATGTATTTATTAGATCGTGTTATTATAAGTGTAACTGTACTGTGTAATGTATTTATTAGATCGTGTTATTATAAGTGCAACTGTACTGTGTAATGTATTTATTAGATGGTGTTATTATAAGTGTAACTGTACTGTGTAATGTATTTATTAGATGGTGCTATTATGTGTGTAACTGTACTGTGTAATGTATTTATTAGATGGTGTTATTATAAGTGCAACTGTACTGTGTAATGTATTTATTAGATGGTGTTATTATAAGTGCAACTGTACTGTGTATTGTATTTATTAGATGGTGTTATTATGTGTGTAACTGTACTGTGTAATGTATTTATTAGATGGTGTTATTATAAGTGCAACTGTACTGTGTAATGTATTTATTAGATGGTGTTATTATAAGTGTAACTGTACTGTGTAATGTATTTATTATTTGGTATTATTATAAGTGTAACTGTACTGTGTAATGTATTTATTAGATGGTGTTATTATAAGTGTAACTGTACTGTGTAATATATTTATTAGATGGTATTATTATAAGTGTAACTGTACTGTGTAATGTATTTATTAGATGGTGTTAATATAAGTGTAACTGTACTGTGTAATGTATTTATTAGATGGTATTATTTTAAGTGTAACTGTACTGTGTAATGTATTTATTAGATGGTGTTATTATGTGTGTAACTGTACTGTGTAATGTATTTATTAGATGGTGTTATTATAAGTGCAACTGTACTGTGTAATGTATTTATTAGATGGTGTTATTATGTGTGTAACTGTACTGTGAAATGTATTTATTAGATGGTGTTATTATAAGTGTAACTGTACTGTGTAATGTATTTATTAGATGGTGTTATTATAAGTGTAAATGTACTGTGTAATGTATTTATTTGATGGTGTTATTATAAGTGTAACTGTACTATGTAATGTATTTATTAGATGGTGTTATTATAAGTGCAACTGTACTGTGTAATGTATTTATTAGATGGTGTTATTATAAGTGTAACTGTACTGTGCAATGTATTTATTAGATGGTGTTATTATAAGTGTAACTGTACTGTGTAATGTATTTATTAGATGGTGTTATTATAAGTGTAACTGTACTATGTAATGTGTTTATTAGATAGTGTTATTATAAGTGTAACTGTACTATGTAATGTATTTATTAGATGGTGTTATTATAAGTATAACTGTACTATGTAATGTATTTATTAGATAGTGTTATTATAAGTGTAACTTTACTATGTAATGTATTTATTAGATAGTGTTATTATAAGTTTAACTGTACTATGTAATGTATTTATTAGATGGTGTTATTATAAGTGTAACTGTACTATGTAATATATTTATTAGATGGTTTTATTATAAGTGTAACTATACTGTGTAATGTATTTATTAGATGGTGTTATTATAAGTGCAACTGTACTGTGTAATGTATTTATTAGATGGTGTTATTATAAGTGTAACTGTACTGTGTAATGTATTTATTAGATGGTGTTATTATAAGTGCAACTGTACTGTGTAATGTATTTATTAGATGGTGTTATTATGTGTGTAACTGTACTGTGTAATGTATTTATTAGATGGTGTTATTATAAGTGCAACTGTACTGTGTAATGTATTTATTAGATGGTGTTTTTATAAGTGTAACTGTACTGTGTAATGTATTTAGTAGATGGTATTATTATAAGTGTAACTGTACTGTGTAATGTATTTATTAGATGGCGTTATTATAAGTGTAACTGTACTGTGTAATGTATTCATTAGATGGTATTATTATACGTGTAACTGTACTGTGTAATGTATTTATTAGATGGTGTTATTATAAGTTTAACTGTACTATGTAATGTATTTTTAGATGGTGTTATTTTAAGTGTAACTGTACTATGAAATGTATTTATTAGATGGTGTTATTATAAGTGTAACTGTACTGTGTAATGTATTTATTAGATGGTGTTATTATAAGTGTAACTGTATTTTGTAATGTATTTATTAGATGGTGTTATAAGTGTAACTGTACTGTGTAATTTATTTATTAGATGGTGTTATTATAAGTGTAACTGTACTGTGTAATGTATTTATTAGATGGTGTTATAAGTGTAACTGTACTGTGTAATGTATTTATTAGATCGTGTTATTATAAGTGTAACTGTACTGTGTAATGTATTTATTAGATGGTGTTATTATAAGTGCAACTGTACTGTGTAATGTATTTATTAGAAGGTGTTATTATAAGTGCAACTGTACTTTGTAATGTATTTATTAGATCGTGTTATTATGTGTGTAACTGTACTGTGTAATGTATTTATTAGATGGTGTTATTATAAGTGTAACTGTACTGTGTAAGGTATTTATTAGATGGTATTATTATAAGTGTAACTGTACTGTGTAATGTATTTATTAGATGGTGTTATTATAAGTGTAACTGTACTGTGTAATGTATTTATTAGATGGTATTATTATAAGTGTAACTGTACTGTGTAATGTATTTATTAGATGGTGTTATTATAAGTGTAACTGTACTGTGTAATGTATTTATTAGATGGTATTATTATAAGTGTAACTGTACTGTGTAATGTATTTATTAGATGGTGTTATTATAAGTGTAACTGTACTTTGTAATGTATTTATTGGATGGTGTTATTATAAGTGTAACTGTACTATGTAATGTATTTATTAGATGGTGTTATTATAAGTGTAACTGTACTATGTAATGTATTTATTAGATGGTGTTATTATAAGTGTAACTGTACTGTGTAATGTATTTATTAGATGGTGTTATTATAAGTGTAACTGTACTTAGTAATGTATTTATTAGATGGTGTTATTATAAGTGCAACTGTACTGTGTAATGTATTTATTAGATGGTGTTATTATAAGTGTAACTGTACTGTGTAATGTATTTATAAGATGGTGTTATTATAAGTGTAACTGTACTGTGTAATGTATTTATTAGATGGTGTTATTATAAGTGCAACTGTACTGTGTAATGTATTTATTAGATCGTGTTATTATAAGTGCAACTGTACTGTGTAATGTATTTATTAGATGGTGTTATTATGTGTGTAACTGTACTGTGTAATGTATTTATTAGATGGTGTTATTATAAGTGTAACTGTACTGTGTAATGTATTTATTAGATGGTGTTATTATAAGTGTAAATGTACTGTGTAATGTATTTATTTGATGGTGTTATTATAAGTGTAACTGTACTATGTAATGTATTTATTAGATGGTGTTATTATAAGTGCAACTGTACTGTGTAATGTATTTATTAGATGGTGTTATTATAAGTGTAACTGTACTGTGCAATGTATTTATTAGATGGTGTTATTATAAGTGTAACTGTACTGTGTAATGTATTTATTAGATGGTGTTATTATAAGTGTAACTGTACTATGTAATGTATTTATTAGATAGTGTTATTATAAGTGTAAATGTACTATGTAATGTATTTATTAGATGGTGTTATTATAAGTGTAACTTTACTATGTAATGTATTTATTAGATAGTGTTATTATAAGTGTAACTGTACTATGTAATGTATTTATTAGATAGTGTTATTATAAGTGTAACTGTACTATGTAATGTATTTATTAGATGGTGTTATTATAAGTGTAACTGTACTATGTAAAATATTTATTAGATGGTGTTATTATAAGTGTAACTGTACTGTGTAATGTATTTATTAGATGGTGTTATTATAAGTGCAACTGTACTGTGTAATGTATTTATTAGATCGTGTTATTATAAGTGTAACTGTACTGTGTAATGTATTTATTAGATGGTGCTATTATGTGTGTAACTGTACTGTGTAATGTATTTATTAGATGGTGTTATTATAAGTGCAACTGTACAGTGTAATGTATTTATTAGATTGTGTTATTATAAGTGCAACTGTACTGTGTATTGTATTTATTAGATGGTGTTATTATGTGTGTAACTGTACTGTGTAATGTATTTATTAGATGGTGTTATTATAAGTGCAACTGTACTGTGTAATGTATTTATTAGATGGTGTTATTATAAGTGTAACTGTACTGTGTAATGTATTTATTATTTGGTATTATTATAAGTGTAACTGTACTGTGTAATGTATTTATTAGATGGTGTTATTATAAGTGTAACTGTACTGTGTAATATATTTATTAGATGGTATTATTATAAGTGTAACTGTACTGTGTAATGTATTTATTAGATGGTGTTAATATAAGTGTAACTGTACTGTGTAATGTATTTATTAGATGGTATTATTTTAAGTGTAACTGTACTGTGTAATGTATTTATTAGATGGTGTTATTATGTGTGTAACTGTACTGTGTAATGTATTTATTAGATGGTGTTATTATAAGTGCAACTGTACTGTGTAATGTATTTATTAGATGGTGTTATTATAAGTGTAACTGTACTGTGTAATGTATTTATTAGATGGTGTTATTATAAGTGTAACTGTACTATGTAATGTATTTATTAGATGGTGTTATTATAGGTGTAACTGTACTATGTAATGTATTTATTAGATGGTGTTATTATAAGTGTAACTGTACTGTGTAATGCATTTATTAGATGGTGTTATTATAAGTGTAACTGTACTGTGTAATGTATTTATTAGATGGTGTTATAATAAGTGCAACTGTACTGTGTAATGTATTTATTAGATGGTGTTATTATAAGTGTAACTGTACTTTGTAATGTATTTATTAGATGGTGTTATTATAAGTGTAACTGTACTGTGTAATTTAGTTATTAGATGGTGTTATTATGTGTGTAACTGTACTGTGTAATGTATTTATTAGATGGTGTTATTATAAGTGCAACTGTACTGTGTAATGTATTTATTAGATGGTGTTATTATGTGTGTAACTGTACTGTGTAATGTATTTATTATATGGTGTTATTATAAGTGTAACTGTACTGTGTAATGTATTTATTAGATGGTGTTATTATAAGTGTAAATGTACTGTGTAATGTATTTATTTGATGGTGTTATTATAAGTGTAACTGTACTATGTAATGTATTTATTAGATGGTGTTATTATAAGTGCAACTGTACTGTGTAATGTATTTATTAGATGGTGTTATTATAAGTGTAACTGTACTGTGCAATGTATTTATTAGATGGTGTTATTATAAGTGTAACTGTACTGTGTAATGTATTTATTAGATGGTGTTATTATAAGTGTAACTGTACTGTGTAATGTATTTATTAGATGGTGTTATTATAAGTGCAACTGTACTATGTAATGTATTTATTAGATGGTGTTATTATAAGTGTAACTGTACTTTGTAATGTATTTATTAGATGGTGTTATTATAAGTGCAACTGTACTATGTAATGTATTTATTAGATGGTGTTATTATAAGTGTAACTGTACTGTGTAATGTATTTATTAGATGGTGTTATTATAAGTGTAACTGTACTTTGTAATGTATTTATTAGATGGTGTTATTATAAGTGCAACTGTACTATGTAATGTATTTATTAGATGGTGTTATAATAAGTGTAACTGTACTTTGTAATGTATTTATTAGATGGTGTTATTATAAGTGTAACTGTACTGTGTAATGTATTTATTAGATGGTATTATTATAAGTGTAACTGTACTGTGTAATGTATTTATTAGATGGTATTATTATAAGTGTAACTGTACTGTGTAATGTATTTATTAGATGGTGTTATTATAAGTGTAACTGTACTATGTAATGTATTTATTAGATAGTGTTATTATAAGTGTAACTGTACTATGTAATGTATTTATTAGATGGTGTTATTATAAGTGTAACTTTACTATGTAATGTATTTATTAGATAGTGTTATTATAAGTGTAACTGTACTATGTAATGTATTTATTAGATAGTGTTATTATAAGTGTAACTGTACTATGTAATGTATTTATTAGATGGTGTTATTATAAGTGTAACTGTACTATGTAAAATATTTATTAGATGGTGTTATTATAAGTGTAACTGTACTGTGTAATGTATTTATTAGATGGTGTTATTATAAGTGCAACTGTACTGTGTAATGTATTTATTAGATCGTGTTATTATAAGTGTAACTGTACTGTGTAATGTATTTATTAGATCGTGTTATTATAAGTGCAACTGTACTGTGTAATGTATTTATTAGATGGTGTTATTATAAGTGTAACTGTACTGTGTAATGTATTTATTAGATGGTGCTATTATGTGTGTAACTGTACTGTGTAATGTATTTATTAGATGGTGTTATTATAAGTGCAACTGTACTGTGTAATGTATTTATTAGATGGTGTTATTATAAGTGCAACTGTACTGTGTATTGTATTTATTAGATGGTGTTATTATGTGTGTAACTGTACTGAGTAATGTATTTATTAGATGGTGTTATTATAAGTGCAACTGTACTGTGTAATGTATTTATTAGATGGTGTTATTATAAGTGTAACTGTACTGTGTAATGTATTTATTATTTGGTATTATTATAAGTGTAACTGTACTGTGTAATGTATTTATTAGATGGTGTTATTATAAGTGTAACTGTACTGTGTAATATATTTATTAGATGGTATTATTATAAGTGTAACTGTACTGTGTAATGTATTTATTAGATGGTGTTAATATAAGTGTAACTGTACTGTGTAATGTATTTATTAGATGGTATTATTTTAAGTGTAACTGTACTGTGTAATGTATTTATTAGATGGTGTTATTATGTGTGTAACTGTACTGTGTAATGTATTTATTAGATGGTGTTATTATAAGTGCAACTGTACTGTGTAATGTATTTATTAGATGGTGTTATTATGTGTGTAACTGTACTGTGAAATGTATTTATTAGATGGTGTTATTATAAGTGTAACTGTACTGTGTAATGTATTTATTAGATGGTGTTATTATAAGTGTAAATGTACTGTGTAATGTATTTATTTGATGGTGTTATTATAAGTGTAACTGTACTATGTAATGTATTTATTAGATGGTGTTATTATAAGTGCAACTGTACTGTGTAATGTATTTATTAGATGGTGTTATTATAAGTGTAACTGTACTGTGCAATGTATTTATTAGATGGTGTTATTATAAGTGTAACTGTACTGTGTAATGTATTTATTAGATGGTGTTATTATAAGTGTAACTGTACTATGTAATGTATTTATTAGATAGTGTTATTATAAGTGTAACTGTACTATGTAATGTATTTATTAGATGGTGTTATTATAAGTGTAACTGTACTATGTAATGTATTTATTAGATAGTGTTATTATAAGTGTAACTTTACTATGTAATGTATTTATTAGATAGTGTTATTATAAGTTTAACTGTACTATGTAATGTATTTATTAGATGGTGTTATTATAAGTGTAACTGTACTATGTAATATATTTATTAGATGGTTTTATTATAAGTGTAACTATACTGTGTAATGTAGTTATTAGATGGTGTTATTATAAGTGCAACTGTACTGTGTAATGTATTTATTAGATGGTGTTATTATAAGTGTAACTGTACTGTGTAATGTATTTATTAGATGGTGTTATTATAAGTGCAACTGTACTGTGTAATGTATTTATTAGATGGTGTTATTATGTGTGTAACTGTACTGTGTAATGTATTTATTAGATGGTGTTATTATAAGTGCAACTGTACTGTGTAATGTATTTATTAGATGGTGTTTTTATAAGTGTAACTGTACTGTGTAATGTATTTAGTAGATGGTATTATTATAAGTGTAACTGTACTGTGTAATGTATTTATTAGATGGTGTTATTATAAGTGCAACTGTACTGTGTAATGTATTTATTAGATCGTGTTATTATAAGTGTAACTGTACTGTGTAATGTATTTATTAGATCGTGTTATTATAAGTGCAACTGTACTGTGTAATGTATTTATTAGATGGTGTTATTATAAGTGTAACTGTACTGTGTAATGTATTTATTAGATGGTGCTATTATGTGTGTAACTGTACTGTGTAATGTATTTATTAGATGGTGTTATTATAAGTGCAACTGTACTGTGTAATGTATTTATTAGATCGTGTTATTATAAGTGCAACTGTACTGTGTATTGTATTTATTAGATGGTGTTATTATGTGTGTAACTGTACTGTGTAATGTATTTATTAGATGGTGTTATTATAAGTGCAACTGTACTGTGTAATGTATTTATTAGATGGTGTTATTATAAGTGTAACTGTACTGTGTAATGTATTTATTATTTGGTATTATTATAAGTGTAACTGTACTGTGTAATGTATTTATTAGATGGTGTTATTATAAGTGTAACTGTACTGTGTAATATATTTATTAGATGGTATTATTATAAGTGTAACTGTACTGTGTAATGTATTTATTAGATGGTGTTAATATAAGTGTAACTGTACTGTGTAATGTATTTATTAGATGGTATTATTTTAAGTGTAACTGTACTGTGTAATGTATTTATTAGATGGTGTTATTATGTGTGTAACTGTACTGTGTAATGTATTTATTAGATGGTGTTATTATAAGTGCAACTGTACTGTGTAATGTATTTATTAGATGGTGTTATTATGTGTGTAACTGTACTGTGAAATGTATTTATTAGATGGTGTTATTATAAGTGTAACTGTACTGTGTAATGTATTTATTAGATGGTGTTATTATAAGTGTAAATGTACTGTGTAATGTATTTATTTGATGGTGTTATTATAAGTGTAACTGTACTATGTAATGTATTTATTAGATGGTGTTATTATAAGTGCAACTGTACTGTGTAATGTATTTATTAGATGGTGTTATTATAAGTGTAACTGTACTGTGTAATGTATTTATTAGATGGTGTTATTATAAGTGTAACTGTACTGTGTAATGTATTTATTAGATGGTGTTATTATAAGTGTAACTGTACTATGTAATGTGTTTATTAGATAGTGTTATTATAAGTGTAACTGTACTATGTAATGTATTTATTAGATGGTGTTATTATAAGTGTAACTGTACTATGTAATGTATTTATTAGATAGTGTTATTATAAGTGTAACTTTACTATGTAATATATTTATTAGATAGTGTTATTATAAGTTTAACTGTACTATGTAATGTATTTATTAGATGGTGTTATTATAAGTGTAACTGTACTATGTAATATATTTATTAGATGGTTTTATTATAAGTGTAACTATACTGTGTAATGTATTTATTAGATGGTGTTATTATAAGTGCAACTGTACTGTGTAATGTATTTATTAGATGGTGTTATTATAAGTGTAACTGTACTGTGTAATGTATTTATTAGATGGTGTTATTATAAGTGCAACTGTACTGTGTAATGTATTTATTAGATGGTGTTATTATGTGTGTAACTGTACTGTGTAATGTATTTATTAGATGGTGTTATTATAAGTGTAACTGTACTGTGTAATGTATTTATTAGATGGTGTTTTTATAAGTGTAACTGTACTGTGTAATGTATTTAGTAGATGGTATTATTATAAGTGTAACTGTACTGTGTAATGTATTTATTAGATGGCGTTATTATAAGTGTAACTGTACTGTGTAATGTATTCATTAGATGGTATTATTATACGTGTAACTGTACTGTGTAATGTATTTATTAGATGGTGTTATTATAAGTTTAACTGTACTATGTAATGTATTTATTAGATGGTGTTATTATAAGTGTAACTGTACTATGAAATGTATTTATTAGATGGTGTTATTATAAGTGTAACTGTACTGTGTAATGTATTTATTAGATGGTGTTATTATAAGTGTAACTGTATTTTGTAATGTATTTATTAGATGGTGTTATAAGTGTAACTGTACTGTGTAATTTATTTATTAGATGGTGTTATTATAAGTGTAACTGTACTGTGTAATGTATTTATTAGATGGTGTTATAAGTGTAACTGTACTGTGTAATGTATTTATTAGATCGTGTTATTATAAGTGTAACTGTACTGTGTAATGTATTTATTAGATGGTGTTATTATAAGTGCAACTGTACTGTGTAATGTATTTATTAGAAGGTGTTATTATAAGTGCAACTGTACTGTGTAATGTATTTATTAGATCGTGTTATTATGTGTGTAACTGTACTGTGTAATGTATTTATTAGATGGTGTTATTATAAGTGTAACTGTACTGTGTAAGGTATTTATTAGATGGTATTATTATAAGTGTAACTGTACTGTGTAATGTATTTATTAGATGGTGTTATTATAAGTGTAACTGTACTGTGTAATGTATTTATTAGATGGTATTATTATAAGTGTAACTGTACTGTGTAATGTATTTATTAGATGGTGTTATTATAAGTGTAACTGTACTGTGTAATGTATTTATTAGATGGTATTATTATAAGTGTAACTGTACTGTGTAATGTATTTATTAGATGGTGTTATTATAAGTGTAACTGTACTTTGTAATGTATTTATTGGATGGTGTTATTATAAGTGTAACTGTACTATGTAATGTATTTATTAGATGGTGTTATTATAAGTGTAACTGTACTATGTAATGTATTTATTAGATGGTGTTATTATAAGTGTAACTGTACTGTGTAATGTATTTATTAGATGGTGTTATTATAAGTGTAACTGTACTTAGTAATGTATTTATTAGATGGTGTTATTATAAGTGCAACTGTACTGTGTAATGTATTTATTAGATGGTGTTATTATAAGTGTAACTGTACTGTGTAATGTATTTATAAGATGGTGTTATTATAAGTGTAACTGTACTGTGTAATGTATTTATTAGATGGTGTTATTATAAGTGCAACTGTACTGTGTAATGTATTTATTAGATCGTGTTATTATAAGTGCAACTGTACTGTGTAATGTATTTATTAGATGGTGTTATTATGTGTGTAACTGTACTGTGTAATGTATTTATTAGATGGTGTTATTATAAGTGTAACTGTACTGTGTAATGTATTTATTAGATGGTGTTATTATAAGTGTAAATGTACTGTGTAATGTATTTATTTGATGGTGTTATTATAAGTGTAACTGTACTATGTAATGTATTTATTAGATGGTGTTATTATAAGTGCAACTGTACTGTGTAATGTATTTATTAGATGGTGTTATTATAAGTGTAACTGTACTGTGTAATGTATTTATTAGATGGTGTTATTATAAGTGTAACTGTACTGTGTAATGTATTTATTAGATGGTGTTATTATAAGTGTAACTGTACTATGTAATGTGTTTATTAGATAGTGTTATTATAAGTGTAACTGTACTATGTAATGTATTTATTAGATGGTGTTATTATAAGTGTAACTGTACTATGTAATGTATTTATTAGATAGTGTTATTATAAGTGTAACTTTACTATGTAATGTATTTATTAGATAGTGTTATTATAAGTTTAACTGTACTATGTAATGTATTTATTAGATGGTGTTATTATAAGTGTAACTGTACTATGTAATATATTTATTAGATGGTTTTATTATAAGTGTAACTATACTGTGTAATGTATTTATTAGATGGTGTTATTATAAGTGCAACTGTACTGTGTAATGTATTTATTAGATGGTGTTATTATAAGTGTAACTGTACTGTGTAATGTATTTATTAGATGGTGTTATTATAAGTGCAACTGTACTGTGTAATGTATTTATTAGATGGTGTTATTATGTGTGTAACTGTACTGTGTAATGTATTTATTAGATGGTGTTATTATAAGTGCAACTGTACTGTGTAATGTATTTATTAGATGGTGTTTTTATAAGTGTAACTGTACTGTGTAATGTATTTAGTAGATGGTATTATTATAAGTGTAACTGTACTGTGTAATGTATTTATTAGATGGTGTTATTATAAGTGTAACTGTACTGTGTAATGTATTTATTAGATGGTATTATTATACGTGTAACTGTACTGTGTAATGTATTTATTAGATGGTGTTATTATAAGTTTAACTGTACTATGTAATGTATTTATTAGATGGTGTTATTATAAGTGTAACTGTACTATGAAATGTATTTATTAGATGGTGTTATTATAAGTGTAACTGTACTGTGTAATGTATTTATTAGATGGTGTTATTATAAGTGTAACTGTATTTTGTAATGTATTTATTAGATGGTGTTATAAGTGTAACTGTACTGTGTAATTTATTTATTAGATGGTGTTATTATAAGTGTAACTGTACTGTGTAATGTATTTATTAGATGGTGTTATAAGTGTAACTGTACTGTGTAATGTATTTATTAGATCCTGTTATTATAAGTGTAACTGTACTGTGTAATGTATTTATTAGATGGTGTTATTATAAGTGCAACTGTACTGTGTAATGTATTTATTAGATGGTGTTATTATAAGTGCAACTGTACTGTGTAATGTATTTATTAGATCGTGTTATTATGTGTGTAACTGTACTGTGTAATGTATTTATTAGATGGTGTTATTATAAGTGTAACTGTACTGTGTAATGTATTTATTAGATGGTATTATTATAAGTGTAACTGTACTGTGTAATGTATTTATTAGATGGTGTTATTATAAGTGTAACTGTACTGTGTAATATATTTATTAGATGGTATTATTATAAGTGTAACTGTACTGTGTAATGTATTTATTAGATGGTGTTAATATAAGTGTAACTGTACTGTGTAATGTATTTATTAGATGGTATTATTTTAAGTGTAACTGTACTGTGTAATGTATTTATTAGATGGTGTTATTATGTGTGTAACTGTACTGTGTAATGTATTTATTAGATGGTGTTATTATAAGTGCAACTGTACTGTGTAATGTATTTATTAGATGGTGTTATTATGTGTGTAACTGTACTGTGAAATGTATTTATTAGATGGTGTTATTATAAGTGTAACTGTACTGTGTAATGTATTTATTAGATGGTGTTATTATAAGTGTAAATGTACTGTGTAATGTATTTATTTGATGGTGTTATTATAAGTGTAACTGTACTATGTAATGTATTTATTAGATGGTGTTATTATAAGTGCAACTGTACTGTGTAATGTATTTATTAGATGGTGTTATTATAAGTGTAACTGTACTGTGCAATGTATTTATTAGATGGTGTTATTATAAGTGTAACTGTACTGTGTAATGTATTTATTAGATGGTGTTATTATAAGTGTAACTGTACTATGTAATGTGTTTATTAGATAGTGTTATTATAAGTGTAACTGTACTATGTAATGTATTTATTAGATGGTGTTATTATAAGTGTAACTGTACTATGTAATGTATTTATTAGATAGTGTTATTATAAGTGTAACTTTACTATGTAATGTATTTATTAGATAGTGTTATTATAAGTTTAACTGTACTATGTAATGTATTTATTAGATGGTGTTATTATAAGTGTAACTGTACTATGTAATATATTTATTAGATGGTTTTATTATAAGTGTAACTATACTGTGTAATGTATTTATTAGATGGTGTTATTATAAGTGCAACTGTACTGTGTAATGTATTTATTAGATGGTGTTATTATAAGTGTAACTCTACTGTGTAATGTATTTATTAGATGGTGTTATTATAAGTGCAACTGTACTGTGTAATGTATTTATTAGATGGTGTTATTATGTGTGTAACTGTACTGTGTAATGTATTTATTAGATGGTGTTATTATAAGTGTAACTGTACTGTGTAATGTATTTATTAGATGGTGTTTTTATAAGTGTAACTGTACTGTGTAATGTATTTAGTAGATGGTATTATTATAAGTGTAACTGTACTGTGTAATGTATTTATTAGATGGCGTTATTATAAGTGTAACTGTACTGTGTAATGTATTCATTAGATGGTATTATTATACGTGTAACTGTACTGTGTAATGTATTTATTAGATGGTGTTATTATAAGTTTAACTGTACTATGTAATGTATTTATTAGATGGTGTTATTATAAGTGTAACTGTACTATGAAATGTATTTATTAGATGGTGTTATTATAAGTGTAACTGTACTGTGTAATGTATTTATTAGATGGTGTTATTATAAGTGTAACTGTATTTTGTAATGTATTTATTAGATGGTGTTATAAGTGTAACTGTACTGTGTAATTTATTTATTAGATGGTGTTATTATAAGTGTAACTGTACTGTGTAATGTATTTATTAGATGGTGTTATAAGTGTAACTGTACTGTGTAATGTATTTATTAGATCCTGTTATTATAAGTGTAACTGTACTGTGTAATGTATTTATTAGATGGTGTTATTATAAGTGCAACTGTACTGTGTAATGTATTTATTAGATGGTGTTATTATAAGTGCAACTGTACTGTGTAATGTATTTATTAGATCGTGTTATTATGTGTGTAACTGTACTGTGTAATGTATTTATTAGATGGTGTTATTATAAGTGTAACTGTACTGTGTAATGTATTTATTAGATGGTATTATTATAAGTGTAACTGTACTGTGTAATGTATTTATTAGATGGTGTTATTATAAGTGTAACTGTACTGTGTAATGTATTTATTAGATGGTATTATTATAAGTGTAACTGTACTGTGTAATGTATTTATTAGATGGTGTTATTATAAGTGTAACTGTACTGTGTAATGTATTTATTAGATGGTATTATTATAAGTGTAACTGTACTGTGTAATGTATTTATTAGATGGTGTTATTATAAGTGTAACTGTACTTTGTAATGTATTTATTGGATGTTGTTATTATAAGTGTAACTGTACTATGTAATGTATTTATTAGATGGTGTTATTATAAGTGTAACTGTACTATGTAATGTATTTATTAGATGGTGTTATTATAAGTGTAACTGTACTGTGTAATGTATTTATTAGATGGTGTTATTATAAGTGTAACTGTACTTAGTAATGTATTTATTAGATGGTGTTATTATAAGTTCAACTGTACTGTGTAATGTATTTATTAGATGGTGTTATTATAAGTGTAACTGTACTGTGTAATGTATTTATAAGATGGTGTTATTATAAGTGTAACTGTACTGTGTAATGTATTTATTAGATGGTGTTATTATAAGTGCAACTGTACTGTGTAATGTATTTATTAGATGGTGTTATTATAAGTGCAACTGTACTGTGTAATGTATTTATTAGATGGTGTTATTATGTGTGTAACTGTACTGTGTAATGTATTTATTAGATGGCGTTATTATAAGTGTAACTGTACTGTGTAATGTATTTATTAGATGGTGTTATTATAAGTGTAACTGTACTGTGTAATGTATTTATTAGATGGTATTATTATAAGTGTAACTGTACTGTGTAATGTATTTATTAGATGGTGTTATTATAAGTGTAACTGCACTGTGTAATGTATTTATTAGATGGTATTATTATAAGTGTAACTGTACTGTGTAATGTATTTATTAGATGGTGTTATTATATGTGTAACTGTACTGTGTAATGTATTTATTAGATGGTATTATTATAAGTGTAACTGTACTGTGTAATGTATTTATTAAATGGTGTTATTATAAGTGTAACTGTACTTTGTAATGTATTTATTGGATGGTGTTATTATAAGTGTAACTGTACTATGTAATGTATTTATTAGATGGTGTTATTATAAGTGTAACTTTACTATGTAATGTATTTATTTGATGGTGTTATTATAAGTGTAACTGTACTGTGTAATGTTTTTATTAGATGGTGTTATTATAAGTGTAACTGTACTTTGTAATGTATTTATTAGATGGTGTTATAAGTGCAACTGTACTGTGTAATGTATTTATTAGATGGTGTTATTATAAGTGTAACTGTACTGTGTAATGTATTTATTAGATGGTGTTATTATAAGTGTAACTGTACTGTGTAATGTATTTATTAGATGGTGTTATAAGTGTAACTGTACTGTGTAATGTATTTATTAGATGGTGTTATTATAAGTGCAACTGTACTGTGTAATGTATTTATTAGATGGTGTTATTATAAGTGTAACTGTACTGTGTAATGTATTTATTAGATGGTGTTATTATGTGTGTAACTGTACTGTGTAATGTATTTATTAGATGGTGTTATTATAAGTGCAACTGTACTGTGTAATGTATTTATTAGATGGTGTTATTATGTGTGTAACTGTACTGTGAAATGTATTTATTAGATGGTGTTATTATAAGTGTAACTGTACTGTGTAATGTATTTATTAGATGGTGTTATTATAAGTGTAAATGTACTGTGTAATGTATTTATTTGATGGTGTTATTATAAGTGTAACTGTACTATGTAATGTATTTATTAGATGGTGTTATTATAAGTGCAACTGTACTGTGTAATGTATTTATTAGATGGTGTTATTATAAGTGTAACTGTACTGTGCAATGTATTTATTAGATGGTGTTATTATAAGTGTAACTGTACTGTGTAATGTATTTATTAGATGGTGTTATTATAAGTGTAACTGTACTATGTAATGTGTTTATTAGATAGTGTTATTATAAGTGTAACTGTACTATGTAATGTATTTATTAGATGGTGTTATTATAAGTGTAACTGTACTATGTAATGTATTTATTAGATAGTGTTATTATAAGTGTAACTTTACTATGTAATGTATTTATTAGATAGTGTTATTATAAGTTTAACTGTACTATGTAATGTATTTATTAGATGGTGTTATTATAAGTGTAACTGTACTATGTAATGTATTTATTAGATGGTTTTATTATAAGTGTAACTATACTGTGTAATGTATTTATTAGATGGTGTTATTATAAGTGCAACTGTACTGTGTAATGTATTTATTAGATGGTGTTATTATAAGTGTAACTCTACTGTGTAATGTATTTATTAGATGGTGTTATTATAAGTGCAACTGTACTGTGTAATGTATTTATTAGATGGTGTTATTATGTGTGTAACTGTACTGTGTAATGTATTTATTAGATGGTGTTATTATAAGTGCAACTGTACTGTGTAATGTATTTATTAGATGGTGTTTTTATAAGTGTAACTGTACTGTGTAATGTATTTATTAGATGGTATTATTATAAGTGTAACTGTACTGTGTAATGTATTTATTAGATGGTGTTATTATAAGTGTAACTGTACTGTGTAATGTATTCATTAGATGGTATTATTATACGTGTAACTGTACTGTGTAATGTATTTATTAGATGGTGTTATTATAAGTTTAACTGTACTATGTAATGTATTTATTAGATGGTGTTATTATAAGTGTAACTGTACTATGAAATGTATTTATTAGATGGTGTTATTATAAGTGTAACTGTACTGTGTAATGTATTTATTAGATGGTGTTATTATAAGTGTAACTGTATTTTGTAATGTATTTATTAGATGGTGTTATAAGTGTAACTGTACTGTGTAATTTATTTATTAGATGGTGTTATTATAAGTGTAACTGTACTGTGTAATGTATTTATTAGATGGTGTTATAAGTGTAACTGTACTGTGTAATGTATTTATTAGATCCTGTTATTATAAGTGTAACTGTACTGTGTAATGTATTTATTAGATGGTGTTATTATAAGTGCAACTGTACTGTGTAATGTATTTATTAGATGGTGTTATTATAAGTGCAACTGTACTGTGTAATGTATTTATTAGATGGTGTTATTATGTGTGTAACTGTACTGTGTAATGTATTTATTAGATGGTGTTATTATAAGTGTAACTGTACTGTGTAATGTATTTATTAGATGGTATTATTATAAGTGTAACTGTACTGTGTAATGTATTTATTAGATGGTGTTATTATAAGTGTAACTGTACTGTGTAATGTATTTATTAGATGGTATTATTATAAGTGTAACTGTACTGTGTAATTTATTTATTAGATGGTGTTATTATAAGTGTAACTGTATTGTGTAATGTATTTATTAGATGGTATTATTATAAGTGTAACTGTACTGTGTAATGTATTTATTAGATGGTGTTATTATAAGTGTAACTGTACTTTGTAATGTATTTATTGGATGGTGTTATTATAAGTGTAACTGTACTATGTAATGTATTTATTAGATGGAGTTATTATAAGTGTAACTGTACTATGTAATGTATTTATTAGATGGTGTTATTATAAGTGTAACTGTACTGTGTAATGTATTTATTAGATGGTGTTATTATAAGTGTAACTGTACTTAGTAATGTATTTATTAGATGGTGTTATTATAAGTTCAACTGTACTGTGTAATGTATTTATTAGATGGTGTTATTATAAGTGTAACTGTACTGTGTAATGTATTTATAAGATGGTGTTATTATAAGTGTAACTGTACTGTGTAATGTATTTATTAGATGGTGTTATTATAAGTGCAACTGTACTGTGTAATGTATTTATTAGATGGTGTTATTATAAGTGCAACTGTACTGTGTAATGTATTTATTAGATGGTGTTATTATGTGTGTAACTGTACTGTGTAATGTATTTATTAGATGGTGTTATTATAAGTGCAACTGTACTGTGTAATGTATTTATTAGATGGTGTTATTATAAGTGTAACTGTACTGTGTAATGTATTTATTAGATGGTATTATTATAAGTGTAACTGTACTGTGTAATGTATTTATTAGATGGTGTTATTATAAGTGTAACTGCACTGTGTAATGTATTTATTAGATGGTATTATTATAAGTGTAACTGTACTGTGTAATGTATTTATTAGATGGTGTTATTATATGTGTAACTGTACTGTGTAATGTATTTATTAGATGGTATTATTATAAGTGTAACTGTACTGTGTAATGTATTTATTAAATGGTGTTATTATAAGTGTAACTGTACTTTGTAATGTATTTATTAGATGGTGTTATTATAAGTGTAACTGTACTATGTAATGTATTTATTAGATGGTGTTATTATAAGTGTAACTTTACTATGTAATGTATTTATTTGATGGTGTTATTATAAGTGTAACTGTACTGTGTAATGTTTTTATTAGATGGTGTTATTATAAGTGTAACTGTACTTTGTAATGTATTTATTAGATGGTGTTATAAGTGCAACTGTACTGTGTAATGTATTTATTAGATGGTGTTATTATAAGTGTAACTGTACTGTGTAATGTATTTATTAGATGGTGTTATTATAAGTGTAACTGTACTGTGTAATGTATTTATTAGATGGTGTTATAAGTGTAACTGTACTGTGTAATGTATTTATTAGATGGTGTTATTATAAGTGTAACTGTACTATGTAATGTAATGTAATGTATTTATTAGATGGTGTTATTATAAGTGCAACTGTACCGTGTAATGTATTTATTAGATGGTGTTATTATAAGTGTAACTGTACTTTGTAATGTATTTATTAGATGGTGTTATTATAAGTGTAACTGTACTGTGTAATGTATTTATTAGATGGTGTTATTATAAGTGTAACTGTACTGTGTAATGTATTTATTAGATGGTGTTATTATAAGTGTAATTGTACTGTGTAATGTATTTATTAGATGGTGTTATTATAAGTGTAACTGTACTGTGTAATGTATTTATTAGATGGTGTTAATATAAGTGTAACTGTACTGTGTAATGTATTTATTAGATGGTATTATTATAAGTGTAACTGTACTGTGTAATGTATTTATTAGATGGTGTTATTATGTGTGTAACTGTACTGTGTAATGTATTTATTAGATGGTGTTATTATAAGTGCAACTGTACTGTATACTGTATTTATTAGATGGTGTTATTATGTGTGTAACTGTACTGTGTAATGTATTTATTAGATGGTGTTATTATAAGTGTAACTGTACTGTGTAATGTATTTATTAGATGGTGTTATTATAAGTGTAAATGTATTGTGTAATGTATTTATTTGATGGTGTTATTATAAGTGTAACTGTACTATGTATTGTATTTATTAGATGGTGTTATTATAAGTGCAACTGTACTGTGTAATGTATTTATTAGATGGTGTTATTATAAGTGTAACTGTACTGTGCAATGTATTTATTAGATGGTGTTATTATAAGTGTAACTGTACTGTGTAATGTATTTATTAGATGGTGTTATTATAAGTGTAACTGTACTATGTAATGTGTTTATTAGATAGTGTTATTATAAGTGTAACTGTACTATGTAATGTATTTATTAGATGGTGTTATTATAAGTGTAACTGTACTATGTAATGTATTTATTAGATGGTGTTATTATAAGTGTAACTGTACTGTGTAATGTATTTATTAGATGGTGTTATTATAAGTGTAACTGTATTTTGTAATGTATTTATTAGATGGTGTTATAAGTGTAACTGTACTGTGTAATGTATTTATTAGATGGTGTTATTATAAGTGTAACTGTACTGTGTAATGTATTTATTAGATGGTGTTATTATAAGTGCAACTGTACTGTGTAATGTATTTATTAGATGGTGTTATTATAAGTGTAACTGTACTGTGTAATGTATTTATTAGATGGTGTTATTATAAGTGTAACTGTACTGTGTAATGTATTTATTAGATGGTGTTATTATAAGTGCAACTGTACTGTGTAATGTATTTATTAGATGGTGTTATTATAAGTGTAACTGTACTTTGTAATGTATTTATTAGATGGTGTTATTATAAGTGTAACTGTACTGTGTAATTTATTTATTAGATGGTGTTATTATGTGTGTAACTGTACTGTGTAATGTATTTATTAGATGGTGTTATTATAAGTACAACTGTACTGTGTAATGTATTTATTAGATGGTGTTATTATGTGTGTAACTGTACTGTGTAATGTATTTATTAGATGGTGTTATTATAAGTGTAACTGTACTATGAAATGTATTTATTAGATGGTGTTATTATAAGTGTAACTGTACTGTGTAATGTATTTATTAGATGGTGTTATTATAAGTGTAACTGTATTTTGTAAAGTATTTATTAGATGGTGTTATAAGTGTAACTGTACTGTGTAATGTATTTATTAGATGGTGTTATTATAAGTGTAACTGTATTGTGTAATGTATTTATTAGATGGTGTTATAAGTGTAACTGTACTGTGTAATGTATTTATTAGATGGTGTTATTATAAGTGTAACTGTACTGTGAAATGTATTTATTAGATGGTGTTATAATAAGTGCAACTGTACTGTGTAATGTATTTATTAGATCGTGTTATTATAAGTGCAACTCTACTGTGTAATGTATTTATTAGATGGTGTTATTATAAGTGTAACTGTACTATGTAATGTGTTTATTAGATAGTGTTATTATAAGTGTAACTGTACTATGTAATGTATTTATTAGATGGTGTTATAATAAGTGCAACTGTACTGTGTAATGTATTTATTAGATCGTGTTATTATAAGTGCAACTCTACTGTGTAATGTATTTATTAGATGGTGTTATTATAAGTGTAACTGTACTATGTAATGTGTTTATTAGATAGTGTTATTATAAGTGTAACTGTACTATGTAATGTATTTATTAGATGGTATTATTATAAGTGTAACTGTACTGTGTAATGTATTTATTAGATGGTGTTATTATGTGTGTAACTGTACTGTGTAATGTATTTATTAGATGGTGTTATTATAAGTGCAACTGTACTGTATAATGTATTTATTAGATGGTGTTATTATGTGTGTAACTGTACTGTGTAATGTATTTATTAGATGGTGTTATTATAAGTGTAACTGTACTGTGTAATGTATTTATTAGATGGTGTTATTATAAGTGTAAATGTATTGTGTAATGTATTTATTTGATGGTGTTATTATAAGTGTAACTGTACTATGTATTGTATTTATTAGATGGTGTTATTATAAGTGCAACTGTACTGTGTAATGTATTTATTAGATGGTGTTATTATAAGTGTAACTGTACTGTGCAATGTATTTATTAGATGGTGTTATTATAAGTGTAACTGTACTGTGTAATGTATTTATTAGATGGTGTTATTATAAGTGTAACTGTACTATGTAATGTGTTTATTAGATAGTGTTATTATAAGTGTAACTGTACTATGTAATGTATTTATTAGATGGTGTTATTATAAGTGTAACTGTACTATGTAATGTATTTATTAGATGGTGTTATTATAAGTGTAACTGTACTGTGTAATGTATTTATTAGATGGTGTTATTATAAGTGTAACTGTATTTTGTAATGTATTTATTAGATGGTGTTATAAGTGTAACTGTACTGTGTAATGTATTTATTAGATGGTGTTATTATAAGTGTAACTGTACTGTGTAATGTATTTATTAGATGGTGTTATTATAAGTGTAACTGTACTGTGTAATGTATTTATTAGATGGTGTTATTATAAGTGTAACTGTACTGTGTAATGTATTTATTAGATGGTGTTATTATAAGTGTAACTGTACTGTGTAATGTATTTATTAGATGGTGTTATTATAAGTGCAACTGTACTGTGTAATGTATTTATTAGATGGTGTTATTATAAGTGTAACTGTACTTTGTAATGTATTTATTAGATGGTGTTATTATAAGTGTAACTGTACTGTGTAATTTATTTATTAGATGGTGTTATTATGTGTGTAACTGTACTGTGTAATGTATTTATTAGATGGTGTTATTATAAGTGCAACTGTACTGTGTAATGTATTTATTAGATGGTGTTATTATGTGTGTAACTGTACTGTGTAATGTATTTATTAGATGGTGTTATTATAAGTGTAACTGTACTATGAAATGTATTTATTAGATGGTGTTATTATAAGTGTAACTGTACTGTGTAATGTATTTATTAGATGGTGTTATTATAAGTGTAACTGTATTTTGTAATGTATTTATTAGATGGTGTTATAAGTGTAACTGTACTGTGTAATGTATTTATTAGATGGTGTTATTATAAGTGTAACTGTATTGTGTAATGTATTTATTAGATGGTGTTATAAGTGTAACTGTACTGTGTAATGTATTTATTAGATGGTGTTATTATAAGTGTAACTGTACTGTGAAATGTATTTATTAGATGGTGTTATAATAAGTGCAACTGTACTGTGTAATGTATTTATTAGATTGTGTTATTATAAGTGCAACTCTACTGTGTAATGTATTTATTAGATGGTGTTATTATGTGTGTAACTGTACTGTGTAATGTATTTATTAGATTGTGTTATTATAAGTGCAACTGTACTGTGTAATGTATTTATTAGATGGTGTTATTATAAGTGTAACTGTACTGTGTAATGTATTTATTAGATGGTATTATTATAAGTGTAACTGTACTGTGTAATGTATTTATTAGATGGTGTTATTATAAGTGTACCTGTACTGTGTAATGTATTTATTAGATGGTATTATTATAAGTGTAACTGTACTGTGTAATGTATTTATTAGATGGTGTTATTATGTGTGTAACTGTACTGTGTAATGTATTTATTAGATGGTGTTATTATAAGTGCAACTGTACTGTATAATGTATTTATTAGATGGTGTTATTATGTGTGTAACTGTACTGTGTAATGTATTTATTAGATGGTGTTATTATAAGTGTAACTGTACTGTGTAATGTATTTATTAGATGGTGTTATTATAAGTGTAAATGTACTGTGTAATGTATTTATTTGATGGTGTTATTATAAGTGTAACTGTACTATGTAATGTATTTATTAGATGGTGTTATTATAAGTGCAACTGTACTGTGTAATGTATTTATTAGATGGTGTTATTATAAGTGTAACTGTACTGTGCAATGTATTTATTAGATGGTGTTATTATAAGTGTAACTGTACTGTGTAATGTATTTATTAGATGGTGTTATTATAAGTGTAACTGTACTATGTAATGTGTTTATTAGATAGTGTTATTATAAGTGTAACTGTACTATGTAATGTATTTATTAGATGGTGTTATTATAAGTGTAACTGTACTATGTAATGTATTTATTAAATAGTGTTATTATAAGTGTAACTGTACTATGTAATGTATTTATTAGATGGTGTTATTATAAGTGTAACTGTACTATGTAATATATTTATTAGATGGTTTTATTGTAAGTGTAACTGTACTGTGTAATGTATTTATTAGATGGTGTTATTATAAGTGCAACTGTACTGTGTAATGTATTTATTAGATGGTGTTATTATAAGTGTAACTGTACTGTGTAATGTATTTATTAGATGGTGTTATTATAAGTGCAACTGTACTGTTTAATGTATTTATTAGATGGTGTTATTATAAGTGTAACTGTACTGTGTAATGTATTTATTAGATGGTGCTATTATGTGTGTAACTGTACTGTGTAATGTATTTATTAGATGGTGTTATTATAAGTGCAACTGTACTGTGTAATGTATTTATTAGATGGTGTAATTATGTGTGTTACTGTACTGTGTAATGTATTTATTAGATGGTGTTATTATAAGTGCAACTGTACTGTGTAATGTATTTATTAGATGGTGTTATTATAAGTGTAACTGTACTGTGTAATGTATTTATTAGATGGTATTATTATAAGTGTAACTGTACTGTGTAATGTATTTATTAGATGGTGTTATTATAAGTGTAACTGTACTGTGTAATGTATTTATTAGATGGTATTTGTCATGAGATGCAGGACATATGCAGGACACAGCAATGATGGTACAACTCTATTTTATTACAGAGCATAGCAATACACATCCAGACAGGTTGATTGTACTAAACTAACTGCGACACAGACACCGGACCTAAGCCCCGCCCACAAGCTAGTGACATCACATCCTGCTCTCATCACATCTTCCCCTTTTTCAAAGGCAAAGCATACATTCGCATATATTAAATAACAAGGTACACCAACAGGGTATACAACAACATTTTGTTTTAGAACATTATAAAAACAGATAGATTAGAAAACATGAACAAATAAATTACATCCTGACTTGGACATCGGGGTAGACTACCCTAGTCCACAGTGACCATGGGATTATTCTGCCCATACTTCCGGTCACTGTTCTAGCTAAAGTCAGTCCCTGTATCGGGCCGGAAGCCTCACCACTCTTCCGCTTGATGTAACTTTGCATGAACTGTCCTCTGATACAGAAGATGGTGAACAAGAGTCTGCTGGAGGCAAAAATATATCCCCGCTATGATCTTGCTGAGGGGAAGGCACCTCTCTTAGAACAGGGGATCCCACCAGCGGTGGTACTGAGGTATCCGGTTCCAGACTCTCAGGTACAGGCTGAAGATGTCTTCGGTTACGGCGTGTAACCGTCCCTCCCTCTGTAAGGACTGTGTAAGACCTTGGTTCTGGAGAGCGGCCCACTACCGTAGCAGGCGTCTTTCATTTCTTCTCATCATCCAGTTTAATTCTGACACTTTGGCCCGCTTTCAGTTCCTGTAAAGGCCTGACAGAATGTCTCCTGTCGTAGAAGAAACGATAACCCTTTTTGGCCTCTTCATCCCTCCTAAGGACTTCGTCCCGAGGAACAGGGCCAGGCGGCTTGAAGACACCCACTGAGGGTAAAGTGGTGTGAATCTGGCGTCCTAGCATCAGCTGTGCCGGGCTAAACCCGGTGGCTTGAATGGGCGTCGCCCTGTATGACAAGAGGGCTAGGTACGGTTCAGATTGCTTTAGAATGAATTTTGTTGTTTGAACTGCCCTTTCAGCCATTCCGTTGGCCTGCGGATAATGTGGACTTGACGTGGAATGTACAAAATCATATTCCCTGCTGAAAGCACTGAACTCTGTAGAAGCGAACTGCATGCCATTATCACTCACCAGCTCCATTGGAATGCCCCAGCGGGCGAACAGGCTCTTCAGGCGAATGATAACGGCCTGACTTGTGATATCATTCAGGGGTGCTATTTCCAAATACCTGGAATAGTAGTCGATAACAACAAGAAACTTTTTCCCGTGCAGTTCGCACAAATCAGCAGCTATTTTCTGCCACGGCCCCGCAGGCAGCGGAGTAGACATTAAGGGCTCCCTTCTCTGAGTAGGCCGGCGTTCCCGGCAAAAGGCACATTTAGACACGTGATTTGCAATGTCGGAGCTGATCCCAGGCCACCACACAGCTGTAGCTGCTCTTTCTCTGCACTTTGTAATGCCTAAGTGGCCATCGTGAATCCTGTTTAACATCTCCTTCCTCATGCTGACAGGAATTACAATACGGTCTTGGAACAGCACCAACCCCTCCAGCTCCGTGAGCTGTGACCTCTCTGGCTGGTAAGCATTTAAAGACATCCAGGCTGCCCGGCTCTCGGGCCAGCCATCTCTTATGTACCTTATAACTTCTTGCAGATCTGTGTCCAAATATGTCTCTTTCTTTATCTCTTCCAGTTTCCTTGAGGAAATGGACTTAGAGGCCAGAACAGAATCAACATACACTTTTACATCCGACTCTGTGGAGGATTCTTCAGCAGCAGCCAGCGGGAGCCTGGGCAGTGTATCTGCCACAACCAGCTGCTTCCCCGGCACATGCACTGCCTGAACATTGAACCTGAGCAGTCTCATTAAAAGTCTCTGGCATCTCAAGGGTGTTTTGTCGATGTCATAAGAATTGATAAGAGGGACTAGCGGTTTGTAGTCAGTTTCCAGACTAAATTTCTCCAAACCCACTAGATAACGCTGAAAGCGCTCACAGGCCCAAACTGCAGCCAGGCACTCTTTCACAATTTGAGCGTATTTTGACTCCGCAGCCGTCAGTGTGCGGGAACAGTAGGCGATGGGCTGTAGTTTGTTGTCATTCAGCTGCAGGAGTGCAGCCCCCAACCCATAACTGCTTGCATCAGCACTAACCACAGTCTTTTTTGAAGGGTCGTAGAACCCCAGCACTGGGGCAGACCCCAGCAGGGACTTAGCATGCAGGAACGCTTTTTCTTGTGAGGGTCCCCAGACCAAGGCAACATCTTTCTTAAGCAACTCTGTGATAGGGTGTAAAACTGTAGATAAGTCTGGAAGAAACTTGCCCACGTAATTCACAAGGCCCAATATCTGTCTCAGCTCATGTACATCAGAAGGGCTTTTCATCTGTTCGATAGCCCGAATCTTCTCGGGGTCCGGCTTGATGCCATCCCCGTTGATGATATGCCCAAAGTAGCATAATTCCGTTTTCCTAAAATGACATTTTTCTTTATTCAGCTTCAGCCCAGACTCTTTGATAGCCTGCAGCACACAACTCAAACGCTGATCATGCTCCTCCACTGTAGACCCATACACTAGAATGTCGTCCATGACGACTGCTGTGCCCACGTGGCCACTCAGGAGAGAACTCATTTCCCTTTGAAAGATCTCAGGAGCGGAGGATATCCCAAAGGGAAGTCTGCAGAAGCAGAACCGACCTACCGGAGTGATAAAGGTAGTCAGTTTGCGGCACTTTGGATCCAGGGGGATCTGCCAAAAGCCGCTAGAAGCGTCTAATGTGGAAAAGAACTTCGCCCCAGCCAACTTCGGGGCTATATCTTCCAACGTCGGCAGCACAAATCTCTCCCTCTTCACTGCCTCATTCAACCTTTTCAGGTCCACACAGATGCGCACCTTCCCATTTTTCTTTGCAACTGGAACAATGGGGGCACACCAATCAGTTGCTTCAACAACCTCTTCAATAACCCCCATAGACTTCATGCGCATGAGCTCTTTCTCCACTTGAGGCATGAGCGGGAACGGAATTCTACGAGGAGTAGAAATACTGTATGGGACTGCATCACTTTTAAGTGCTATACGGACAGGTTTGCAGTTCAGTAGGCCCAACTCGCCAAACATATCTTCAGAGACCTCATTCACTCTGGCCACAAGGCCCAAGTCACAGGCTGCTTTTCTGCTCAATAAACTGTTAACACACTGACCTCGGATCACATGCACCCACATGGTGAACTTTTTTTGTTTGTACTCACAGCTGGCGAGAAATTTCCCCACACAATCAATGCGGCCACCAGGACTATGGACGTTTGTCGTAACCTTCGCCAGCTGGGGCTGTCGAGGCAGTTTCATAAATTCAGCAAAAGACATTACAGTGATATCAGCTCCTGTGTCAATCTTAAAATCAACATTGGCTCCCATTACAGTAAAAGTAACTTTCCAATCTTCCTCTGAGCTTGTCCGTTCCACAACAGACCCCACAAAAGACACTTCCTGACCCTCCTGGTCACTGTCCACCTGCATCTCCTTAATGTATTCAGTTTTACACACCACTTCAAAATGGCCTATTATGTTACATTTTCTGCATCTTTTATCTCTGGCCGGGCATATGGCACTCTGATCATGAGCCCGGTAGCACCGTGTGCATCGGCCATGTTGCGCCCATCTCTTTCTAGGCCTTTCCAGTACTTTTGATCTACCGCTCACACTGTGCCTTTCACTAGTAATTTTTCTAGACTGTTGCACTTCATCCACAATACTCTCAGACCTCAGATCAGCACTTTGCTTTTTCACCAGTTCACTCTGGCGGGCCATCCTAATAGCCCCTTCTAACGTTAAATCAGGCTCTAACTGCAGCTTCAGGGAGACTTCAGCATCTGCAATTCCAATAACTATTCTGTCTCTGATTTGCTCTTCTTTAGCAACACCAAACTCACAGAATTCAGCTAATTCATACAGGCTGCGCACAAATGACTCCACAGATTCTCCCACACGCTGATTACGTTTGTGAAAACAAGCTCTCTCATGAATCACATTTCTTTTGGGCACAAAGTGGGCACTGAGTTTATCCATAACTATATCAAAGTTAACTTCTTCCCCTTCTTAAAAAGTAAAAGCATTGAACACTGGCTCTACATCTTTCCCCATGGAGTATAAAAGAGAATTAACTTGTACTTCACCACTCTCCTTGTTCAGTTTGGATGCAATCCTGAAGCGCTGAAACCGCTGACGCCATGTGGGCCAAGCTGCAGGCTGAGAAAAGTCAAAAGGCTCAGGTGGGGTAAACTTTGACATTGCAATCGATCAGGAACAGAAGCGCAGTCCAGAACTTCTGACACCATGTCATGAGATGCAGGACGTATGCAGGACACAGCAATGATGGTACAACTCTATTTTATTACAGAGCATAGCAATACACATCCAGACAGGTTGATTGTACTAAACTAACTGCGACACAGACACCGGACCTAAGCCCCGCCCACAAGCTAGTGACATCACATCCTGCTCTCATCACAGTATTATTATAAGTTTAACTGTACTGTGTAATGTATTTATTAGATGGTGTTATTATAAGTGTAACTGTACTGTGTAATGTATTTATTAGATGGTATTATTATAAGTGTAACTGTACTGTGTAATGTATTTATTAGATGGTGTTATTATAAGTGTAACTGTACTTTGTAATGTATTTATTAGATGGTGTTATTATAAGTGTAACTGTACTATGTAATGTATTTATTAGATGGTGTTATTATAAGTGTAACTGTACTATGTAATGTATTTATTAGATGGTGTTATTATAAGTGTAACTGTACTGTGTAATGTATTTATTAGATGGTGTTATTATAAGTGTAACTGTATTTTGTAATGCATTTATTAGATGGTGTTATAAGTGTAACTGTACTGTGTAATGTATTTATTAGATGGTGTTATTATAAGTGTAACTGT